>NC_087204.1:58365055-58382555 GCF_015104395.2 Macrobrachium nipponense
TTTGCGATTATGGTTATTCATGTGGACTTTGTCACATAATTTATAGCAGCAATTGTCGGTTCAAATGCCAGATGGTAGAATCAGCTTTGATTAAAGAAAGAAACACAATGAATACCTCAAAGCTTGGTTGGAATTCATATATTACAGATAAAATCTTCCTCCAACCAGTGATTAAGAATATTAAAGAGAAATTGTTCAACTGGGGTGACTTAAATAGCTGACCTGTGGAGCTCTTGGCATAAATATTGCTTTTTCGGTTGCTTTTCTCATTCATTACCTGGCTGAAGAGAGAGACAGCTGTCCTCTGAAATAAAGTATTTACTCTCTACATTTTGGCGTTTTTGTGGGCTCCTTTCTTTATAATATTATATATATATATATATATATATATATATATATATATATATATATATATATATATATATAGGTGAAGAGGCAAAACAGCTCAATGCATTGGGTTGCTTTATTGTTGCCAACGTTTCAAGACTATCGTCTAATTTTCAAGGCTATAAAGAACCGAAAATACTTAAATTACAAACTTGTCCAGCAAGAATTTAGTATGGAAGAACTACCTGTGAAGGAATTGGTGCTTTCTTCACAGTTACCGGGACAACGACTATGGTAAGTTTTACAATGTCATTGAAAGGGCAATTCAAATCGAGATAAGAAATGATGCTTAGACATCTAGCTCCCCTCATGTGATTGTCTTTACTTTTGTAAATGGCACAAGTAGTGTACTCACAGCCCGGTTTAATTCTGTTTTGTTTTTGAAAAGATCTTTTGAACACAGGCCAGGATACGTGTAACCTAAAATCTTTCAGGTTATGTTTTGCGTGGATTTCATGAGCCTGTTCTGTTGAACTTGAAAGTGCGCTGAAATTTTTATTCATACACCGGGAAATTGATAAGGTTAATTGAAATATTAAGAAAAATTAAGTAATTTATTGTAATTGAAAACTGTCCTATCATCCAGGTGCTGATGCGGCAGCTAATACACAAAGTTGATCATCGTGAAGCTTGGGGGAGCCGCAGTAATTCAGCCACTTCCAAAATACCTTAAAATATTACCAAATGCCTAATTAAACACTACACAATTATCGCATGCATATATCTAAATTTAATTATGAGCATGTGCAGCACGTAATAACACTTGGAAAGTTGCATACCTTGGAAAATCTAAATATATAAATATACCAACAGTCCAAACTGACGTCCACGTAGTACATAATACATGATATCCCTGGAAGGGTACGAAACCTCGTATTACAAATATGCAAGGTATGAAAAACAGATGCTTAAATGAAAATACTAAAAAGTAAGTGATGGTAATTGGAAGGCATTTTTATATGGGAAAGCATTATCCCTCCAAATGATTTCGGATTGACAAACAAAACTCCCCCCGAGTTTTACAGACCCACCGATATCATCCTGGGACGAAGGCGAAGTACGTGTAGAGTGAGAGACTGCGATGAAGGAATGCTTCTTCCTGGCTGGGTTTAAACGGCGATTACATGTCGAAAGGAATAGTCGTCGTCACTTCAAAGATATAGCTGTATATCCTTATATAGTCAATAGAGCTCAGAGTATCTGAGTTACGAGACCCTTCGTGATTGAAATCTCCTTCGTAACTGACTTAAGTTTCCGTCAACCTCAGGAAGAAAGCAAAATCATTAGTGGTTGGTTAGGACAGAACCAGAACGGCCGCTGGAAGGCAGTGAGCTGTTAACAACCAAGGGGGTAGTTAAATATTTGAAAATTACGTTAACTGTCTTCCAGTGACCATGCTAATTAAACAAATAATAAAAAAAATACAAATTCCATATGGAATTTCAGTACACTGCAGGGGAACGAATCCAAAAACATGTGTTTTTGGATTTTGATAAATACATAAGAATATATATACAATGCATACAAAAATTAAATTTATCAAAGTTTATAAATTCAACATTTCAGAGGTTTTTCTCCGGCTTTCCACAGCAGCCTTTCTTTTAGGCCTCTCGGAAGCTGGTGATGATTTGTCTAAATTTTGCAAATCACTGGACTTTGAGTCTTCATCATCTAAGGAAAGATAAGGTATTAGTTTATTAACGTGGAGTTTACACATTTGTCTGGTACGGCCTTTAAATACTACAGCATGTGTAGTCTCCCCAAGATCATTCGTAAAGAGTTTCCTTTTATCCGACCCTTAAAGGATAATTGTTAATCTTGGTATTATCTTCCTTGATCAAAACAATGTCACCTACTTTTAGAGGATGATGAGTCACCGGGCGATATCTACCCTTCCTATCAACTGCTTGGCTTAAAAGTGTTTGCATAAACTCATGATGGTAAATATCTATAAGTTTACTCCTAATCCTAGACAGTGGTTCAAATTTATTAGTAGCTCCACAAGGGACAAATTCTTCATCTTTGGGTAAAGATTGTAAATCTGGAATGACATTGAGTGAGGAAAGCTCATACCCCCTAATTAACATTTCGGGTGTTATTGGTTCAGGAAGGTCTTCTGCTGCACTATCCCTAAGAGCCTCTTTAAAAGATATTGGTCGTCGATTTACCAAGTGGACAACATGACATACAGTAAACTCAAAATCAAAGTAGGAGAGAATATTGTTCTTGATGGACCCATAGAGAAGTCGTTTTGTTAACTTGACACAAATCTCGACAAGGGAGCCCAACTGACTACATCCTTTAAAATATTGTTGAAAAGTTAATGGTTTAACACCACGCTCCTCAAAATACAACAGTGTGTGGGGTTCATTCAAAAAATGAAGATATGACATTAGCTCTGCAAAAATATTGTGACCCTAAGTCATTAATGCATAACTGTGGAATGCCAAACTCGAAGCAATGAAGAGAAAATGCCCTAAGAAATTATGGCAAACTGAGTGTTCTACAAATTTTTAAATTAATTGCACGAGACCAAGTGCAAGTAAAACATAATAGCCATACCTTACCCTTTTCCTTCTCCAGTTTAACTGTAAAAGGCCCTATATAATCTACGAAAATATTGCCGAAAGGCACAGCTGGTGGGTCTTCCCTGAATTCCTTGTAACAATTCTGATTTAAATTGACAGGGCGTGCATTAAATCTCTTGCAGTGAACACATTGCCTCAGAATCTTTTTAACCACTGAAAAATTTCTAGGAATAAAATAATGTCTTCTTAATTCAGAAAGAACAGCATAGCACCCAGAATGAGCTAATTTGTGATGAATATCCAAGATAATTAACTTAGTTAAGTGACTGTCTCTTGATAATAGAATAGGAAATTTTTTCTCTTTCTTAAATTTGCTCTTCACTCTCAAAATGCCATTGTTATCAACAAACAAGTTAAACTGAGAAACTATACCTGGTATATCCTTTGCTGCAGAAAAACCTTTAGAAAAATGCTCCAAAACATCAGCAAAGTGATTTTGTTGATCGGTCAAAATCAAATGTACAAGAGCTAAAGAAAAAACAAAAAAATTATTATCTTCTTGTACATCAACTTGTCTTCTCACTTTAGCTTTCCATTTGTGTATGCATATTATGCACCGACGGTACAGCAAAACCAGTCTTCGGAAGTCAGAAAAATCAGAAATGTTCACCAAGTAATTTCTCTTAACTAAAGGAACATCAGAAAGATTCATGTAATTTCCAGAAAGATAACCCGCTTGAGGAATAGTGAACTGCATGGCTTGCGCCCTAATATTACTCAGGTCCGGGCCTGAAAGGAAACAAGACTTCATTAACAATTTATGATGTGCACCTGGTTACCAGTCAGCAGGATTCTCCTTGCCATTAATAAACCCAAAATGAACAGGATATGTTTCACACAGTTTTTGTATACTGTAAATTCTGTTCAATACAAAAGTAGAACATTGGTTCATTTTCTTAAGCTGAAGCGAAGAACTTATTAACCACTGCAGGGCACAAGAAGAATCTGAAAATAGACAAATCTTTGTCACCTTTATAGGTTTTATACAATTGGGACCAGCAAGATCCAAATAAAGACCAACAGATTGTACGACTCCTAGATTAATGGCGTGGATCTCTAAAGATGTATGGATTTACCTTTCAATTGGGTATTAACCAACCGATTTTTAGCATTAATAAAAGTAAGTTTGCCAGACTCAACATTCAATAAATAAATCACACACCCATATATTTCACAACTGGCATCAGTAAAAACAATTATATGATACTCACCATCCCTTCGACCCACAAAAAGAGTTACTTTAAGAGGGGGCGATGAATTACACTGTCTACAGATATTCCTCCAGTCTTTAAAGCTGTTGACTATTAAGAGGCTGGTCCCAGTTCAAACCCTTTTGACATTGCAAGTTATGTCATATAAAGCCTACATCGGTTAAATAAAGGCAAGTTGAAACCAAATATATCGAACTGAGTGGCAATTGACCTAAGAATTAATCTTTGGTATTAGCTTCTAGGTCAAGGGAAATTGGCCTAGTGAAAAGATCCGAAAGTCTATTCCATTCAAGCCCAAACAATTTGTTGACTTCCGGGGTAAGAACTTCTGACCGATCTATGTCAGACTGCAGATCAATATCATTAGTCACCAGTTGCTGAATTTCAAATTTAAAAGGTTTGAATATGCCAGCTAACTGCTCGTAGGCCCACCTCAAGTCATCAGAGTTGTTCATTGTGACAGCACCATTATCCATATATATTAAAGCATATATAAGTTTCTTGAGTTCATCGATTCTTGAATCATTACTGGAAGTCAAGATTAACATGTAATACAATGAAGCCATCAAAAGAAATGGGCTACACCGAAGTCCAAATGAAAGCCTGACATTTTTATAAGCAACTGGGGTGTAATCACATGTGGTGACATTCCGAAACCAAAAAAATAATAGCCTAGACTGATCAATTTCACTTAGAGCCAACATATTAAAAGCTTTCTTCAAATCAAAAATCAAAATTTTTTCATCAAACCTAATATTAAGAAATGCAGAGGAGAGCTTTTGATTTAAGTTAGGCCCAGCATACATACATTGATTATGTGACAGTGACAGTCTCTTAGAGGATTCCTGCAAATTGGAAAGAAATACTATGCGACACTTAGTAGTTTCCCTTTCTGGCTTAAAGACTGGCATATGAGGTAAGAAGGAGTAGTTAGGATATTCAGCCTTAAATACCTCCAAGTCCAAAATAGGCTCAATAATACCCGCCTTCAATTGCTCCTTTATGCAGTTATCTACCAACTGCAAGGAACCTTTCTTACGAAGTAATTTTTTCAAATTTGATTGAAGAACAGCCTTGGAAAGAGACTCTTTTCTCGAAAGAAGGTGCGATACCTTCCCGTTCCATAACAGGGGAACAACTATGCGTCCATCACCTTTCGCGTGCAAATTTCTGAAAGTGTAGTCCACGAGAGAATCATTGAGCCGATTAGATTCATCACTGTAAACTTTCTGATCATAGTTCAAATAAAATTGGCTCTCCATATTCAAAATTTGATCAGTTGCTTCTTGCAGTTTCCTATCAATAATAGTCCCTCTATCTGAAAGCACAGTAAAAGAAGAAAGCACAGTAAAAGAAAAATTTGTTGTAATGTCACAGAGTTCGTAAAATTCTTCATTCACTGATACACTAGTAGCTAGAAAATAAGAATGGCTAGGGAAAGTGTAATATGTACAGTGTTCAGTATTAGAATTTTCGCCCCTCAATGGTTTCGAGGCCAAACTTTCATTACCTTTTAGTGAATTAAGATTAATTAGGAACCTATCAACATTCCCCATAAGCATTATTCCTAAAGAAGTCTCAATATACACAGACGAATTAGGACTCCCTATCACTGTCTCTTCCCAAAAGACAATGTGAAAAATCTACTAACAAAAGCTGAACATCATCAATGCTCTGAGAATTGGTTGATAAAAGCTTGTCAGCAAATACAAAATTTTTACTCTGCATTATACGAACTACCTGGCCAAGACCAGGTAAACTCAATTGCAAGTTTATAGAGGGTACAACTAGAGCAGAAATAGCAAAGGTTTCATTCCCCAGTTTAATAGGAACTTCAACAAGACTAGTAGAATATTCCTTTTGACCATTAAACCCTTTCACAGTCAGTTTTACTTTAGTAGCTAAAGACTTGAAATTGTAAAAGGAAGCTAACTTGCTAGATATAAAAGTGTTTTGTGATCCTGAATCTTTAAGACCCCTGTAAAGTCTATCATGACCATTTATACAAAATGTAAAAGTAGGGAGAACTGAACCTGTGGTAACATTTGGTAATACGGCTATCCCACTGCTTGCTTCCTTGGAAGACTCTGCTTTACTATTAATCAGATCAGGACTAAGGTTCCAACAAAGATACTCCATATGATACTGTGAACAATGTGAACAAAGTCTTCAAAATCTGAATTTACATTCTTTAGTGGCATGATTAAAATTTCCACATTTTACACAACCTTTATGCAATTTTAATAAATCAATTTTGGCAGAAGGGGTGTCATACTTAGTACACTTATAATTTAAGTGATCACCGTCCAGGAAATACCGGCCCTTTAGTTACCACAAAAAATTACAAGCTTTGGTTGGAACTGTCTTAGTTTTAACAGCCATTGTATTAGTCTTTTCCTGGAATGGCTTTGAATGAGCTACAACTTTATCCCTGACCGATAATTTACCTTTCGCCTGACCCTGTTCATACCTTTCACATGCTGTAAAGAAATTATCTATGATTTGCTTAAGTGATGGATGAGTCACATTAGTGATATGAACCATATGAGACTTAAATCTATCATTGAGTGCAGACCAAACTAAATATCTAACAACCTCATCAACATCAATATTTAAATATTTTAAATTTTCGACTATAGTCCTAAGTTCTGATAAGAAAACAAATGGGTCGTCTCCTTCTTTGAGATGTAGACAGGTCAATTTCTTAATTACAGCCGACTTTCGTAATTCACTCGAGGCAAAAGCCTGAATCATTAAGTCTTTGGCATCTTTGTAACTTTCTTTGTCGGCCTCCAATGAACCAAGTAAACATTTAGCCCTACCCTCTACTTGTTGCTTCAAAAGTAAGAGCAAGTCCCTGTCTGGATAGTTAAAACTTTGGGTCGTGGTTTCAAATTCTCGAATGAATTTCAAAAAATCTTCACCTTCCTTACTTTGGAATTTTGGTAGAGGTGCAGTGGGTTGCCTCAAAAGGCTCCTAGCAATATCAGTAGTAGATGAAAGTGGAGGGCTTCCAGCATTGACACTAACATCCAACAAAGGCACAATACCTGAAATTTTATCATAGTACGACTGACATGCAGAGAGCTCAGCCTCCAAATCCTCGTCTCTAAATTCCCCTGAAAATTTTAGTGTCTGTATTTTGGAATCCAAGTCACTTAATCTCTTCCTATACTCCAAGAGAACACCCCGGTCAGATACTTTTGCCGTGTTATCTAATGTAAGGTACTGTGAAGAACGGTTGGCACATTCTGTAACCTTCTTCCTAATAATCTTACGCTGACCAATTAGCACTACCAATTCAGCCATTATGAAGACAAATAAACATACAAACACCAATATAAGTATAATTACTGCAATAAACTGCGAAAATTTCAAAAAATGGTAAACGATACTTAGTACCTATATGCAACAAAATTATTACTAAGCAAAAACTTTCACAGCAACGCGAAAATTAGGGGCACTCAAATACTAAATTATTTTCCAAAGGGATAAACTTCAAACTACGAATCGAAAAATAGTTTACACTGAACTCTTAAATAAATCACCAAGTGATAAACATTAGCTACGAATTCGCAAAAAGGACACTGAACTTTAAAGAAACCCGCAATAAGAGGGATTTAAAATATTGTAAGTGAAAAACCCCCCCAGGAAGAAACCTCCAATTCACCGCAATTCACGTCCTATGTCACGCACTTAACCTATAATGCCTAATCCTGTCACGGTCGCCATGCGCTGAAATTTTTATTCATACACCGGGAAATTGATAAGGTTAATTGAAATATTAAGAAAAATTAAGTAATTTATTGTAATTGAAAACTGTCCTATCATCCAGGTGCTGATGCGGCAGCTAATACACAAAGTTGATCATCGTGAAGCTTGGGGGAGCCGCAGTATTTCAGCCACTTCCAAAATACCTTAAAATATTACCAAATGCCTAATTAAACACTACACAATTATCGTATGCATATATCTAAATTTAATTATGAGCATGTGCAGCACGTAATAACACTTGGAAAGTTGCATACCTTGGAAAATCTAAATATATAAATATACCAACAGTCCAAACTGACGTCCACGTAGTACATAATACATGATATCCCTGGAAGGGTACGAAACCTCGTATTACAAATATGCAAGGTATGAAAAACAGATGCTTAAATGAAAATACTAAAAAGTAAGTGATGGTAATTGGAAGGCATTTTTATATGGGAAAGCATTATCCCTCCAAATGATTTCGGATTGACAAACAAAACTCCCCCCGAGTTTTACAGACCCACCGATATCATCCTGGGACGAAGGCGAAGTACGTGTAGAGTGAGAGACTGCGATGAAGGAATGCTTCTTCCTGGCTGGGTTTAAACGGCGATTACATGTCGAAAGGAATAGTCGTCGTCACTTCAAAGATATAGCTGTATATCCTTATATAGTCAATAGAGCTCAGAGTATCTGAGTTACGAGACCCTTCGTGATTGAAATCTCCTTCGTAACTGACTTAAGTTTCCGTCAACCTCAGGAAGAAAGCAAAATCATTAGTGGTTGGTTAGGACAGAACCAGAACGGAGGCTGGAAGGCAGTGAGCTGTTAACAACCAAGGGGGTAGTTAAATATTTGAAAACTACGTTAACTGTCTTCCAGTGACCATGCTAATTAAACAAATAATAAAAAAAATACAAATTCCATATGGAATTTCAGTACAGAAAGTGATGTTATTAAAACTGGTGGGTTTGTCGTTGTCAGACATCATTTTGACTGAATTTGTCTCATATTAATACTTGTATTGTTTTCTAACAATTATATATAATATATATATATATGTATATATATATATATATATATATATATATATATATATATATATATATATATATATATACATACTCGATATGGAAATGAACACATGGAAAAATGTTTCACACAATTAAATTTCTGACTCATAACTAGATCGAACCCCGGTCTTTCGAGTGAGAGCCCAGGCCATTAGCAATTCGATGCAAAGTTTATAATAGAATTTGAACCCTAGTACTATGTAACCGAGGTTTTTCCCGGGCAGGCGCCAAGCGCCCAGCATACCAGGGAATTTCACCAAACTTCTTTAGTCATCAATGCTCGAATTGCTAATATTTCATTCAACCTACCCCTTCACCGTGAGATATGATAGTAATGAACACTTGGGAACGTGTTTCACAGAAAAAAATAGATATCGGTGTAGAAAATGCTTGAACATTCAGTTGATTTACGACAAAGTTCGTTAACCTAGTTTAATTATTATCAGTCATCACACACTGTTCCAGAGGTCTGTTCCGATCATCTGATGATCTTCCATTTCAAAGATATCATCCAGTGCACACATGAGCAATGGGAGCTGGTGTTGTAGTTTTTCTCTTGGACGCAATAAGGATATCCCACAAAACCTAGAAAACATTGACATCATAAGATGTGGGGCATGGTAATAATGGACGATATCTAGCCTATCACGCAGATGCAACAGACAGACTGGAGATGAATTAAGAAACCTTCTTCCACTCAAAATTAACTGATGACTGCCTTGCCAGTGTAAAGGATTATCAGATAACAAGAAATACAAGTATAGCTATGACCAAACTCTAATAAAACTATGATATAATAACTAAGGACATAAGAGAAAGTCATGCACAAAATTGCTTTATCAACTTCTGTGCTGGTTTGCAGTTTTACCTTCCTGGTAAGGTAAAACTGCAAACCCGCCTCAAGAATTTATTTTATAATCACATCATCAATGAAAGGTAATCCTTTTATTCATTTACTGATATTTAAAGTTATACTAACCTGAAATACAGACCATCATGGTCATAAAAACTCTCTCACTTTCCTCAGTTTCACTCTTATAGCCTCTGCGTCACTGTCGTTCATTTCGCCAAGTGCCCGAGTGACTTCACGAACCAACCAGCACCGTCTTACGTCTAGGTGACTAAATATAAGATGACACTATTTATAAGTATTTCCTATGAACTTTGTGCTTGATAAGACGGCCTCAATATTCAGATTGTACAGAGACCTAAATATACTACTGGATGTGAATTAAAGCATTTTAATACAATTTTACCAACGAATTTTGCCATGGCAATCTAGACTCCTACTGAAGTCCGTGGCGAAGAGATGTCAAAAATTACATTCAAAGGTACAGATGCAGTTTCTGGTTTATTTCTGAATAACTTTTTCTCGAGGTCAAAATGATTTTTCAGCTGATGTCTCTCATTTTCATACATGTCTCGAGTGTCCTCATCTTGTCAGTTTCTGAGACGCCTTCAGGAGATCAAAAGCCACCGTGTGCTCAGAAAAGTCTTCTCTTCGATATCTTTGCTGCATTTCCGCTCCATTAATCGAGACTCATTCATGCTCCTTGGTACAGTTACACCTGAAACATGAATTATTCTGAGATGTTTTTTAGTATTTACGTTGCATATTCAATAACGCTGTGGACGTCAAAGCGCAAATTTCGTCTTCGATTCTTGCTTTTATCGGCGGCGAGTTGTGCTCACTGAGGATGGGCGTTACCCTGTCACAAAGATATTTATTCATTATTGATTTGGTGGTCTTGTTAACTAGGCCATATAAATCGTTCAGAAAACCATTGCAGAGGCAGAAGCAGCAGTCTCCTCTAGTAATTGAATAGTCTTATGCCATATTTTGTCAAGCATCCGTATGTAAATAATACTTGATGAAAGCTAAATTTACTAGGCAAAGTACTAGTATCATGCAGGAATAAATTCGCCCGACTAAATTTGCAAATACCAATAGAAAGTTCTAGGCGCATTTTACTTAAACTTTTACTTGAATACGCAACAAATGCACATTTTACTTTAGCCAAATTTACAATGAAGTAAGCATTTTTGCTTTGAATTTATTACAGCAACAATCTCATTCCCTAAGCCCTTATCTACCATAATCACGGCATTTCAGGGTCTCGTAATTAGCCATTCTCCACATTCCCCTGTGTTTCTCGGAGAAGCCTTAGTTCTTCTATGGCTCCTGTACGCCATCTTTTGCCGTAGTTTTTAATTCCACAAGAAGACAGTTATTACTCTGCTTTGCCCATCCTGGATCTGACTTAGCCACTATCGTATGCTATCAGCACCGCGAAGATTGCACTGTCTCTAGTCATTAACTTATTTTACTGTCACCAATCATTACTTCAGTAGATTCACTGAGCAATATGTATTTTATTTGTGTAAGGATTAATGTAACAAATTCAAGAAACTTAAAAGAAAACTTGACCTTCTTGATGACAAGAAAGAATATAAACGAAGAAAAGGAACAATGAAAAGGTTATAATCATTTGATATCCACGATAAACGTCCCCCGCCCCCCAAATAACGAAAGAAAAGAAAATTACGGCGAACAATCATTCATGAATCTTTGAAAACAATAGCTGTCAATTATATTTCTGATTATTACTTGAAAAGATGATACGGAATTGTCACATCTACGCTTACAAATCTGGGATTTGTTTTTGACCAGTAACATATTGCATTCGAAATATTTCATCAGCCTCCCTAAGATGTACCTAATCATACAAATACGGCAAAATCATAGACTAAATAAAAATGGGAAAAACTTTGTGCTCACTGTCCTTGGTTGAGGGAAATTTGAATGATGCGTGAGGAGTGTGAATGGACGAGCAGAACGGCTAAGGAGTGGTAACGATGACGAGACATTAACCTTTTGTGCTGCCTCGTTGATGATATGAGACAGTGTTCTTCTCGGTGTGCTTATGAACAACTGTATGTGAGTGTAATGGAGTGCTTGAGCTGTTTTGGGCGCTTGTTTACGAATATGTGCTCAGTTCATTTTCAGTGTGGCTACTGCGAGTAAGCTTTGCCCTTTAAAATTATATTAAGTAGAATTCCACTCGACGCTGAAGTGACTGCATGAGTAATGGGCATTTGGTTTGGGGTTAGGTTCAGAGCTAAGGCTTTGCATTTACACCTCAATTGCTCGTGTTGTATTGTCTTAATTTTGTAAACTTCTCTTTGCTATTCTATCGTCTTCTCCTCCACTTATGATGTATTGCATAATATAAGATGAGCTAAAAAACAAAGGTGTTCGGTAAATAGCGGCTGGTTGTTCCATCCACCGACTTAGTTGCATACTAGTTCAAGGACACACACACACACACACACTATATATATACGTATATATATATGCAAATATACTCACCAAATCCATAGGTACTTGCTCGCCGAGTTTAACTCAAATAACAGAAAAATAGCATTCTAAGCAAATATTAACTGAGAAATAAAAAAAAAGACTCATCTGACTCCATCATTTTTCTTACAGATGAGCTGTTTCTAGAAGCACACTTTTGGAGCTACTGCAGCATCTAGTTTTTCCAGGTTCCTTTTCAAGGATCTTGGGATCGTGCCTAGTATCCTATGATTATGGATACAATTTCCCCTGGCATATCCCATATCCTTCTTATTTGTATTTTCAGGTCTTGATACTTATAAATTTTTTCTCTTTCTTTCTCATGTACTCTGGTGTGCCATGGGATTGCGACATCAATGAGTGATACTTTCTTCTTGATTTCGTCAACCAAGGTCACGTCTGGTCTATTGGCACGTATCACACTATCTGTTCTGATATTATAGTCCCAGAGGACTTTGCCTGATAGTTTTCTATCACTCCATCAGGTTGGTGCTCATAACACTTATCACTGCAAGGTAGCTGGTGTTTCTTGCATAGGCTTCAGTGGAGGGCTATTGCTTGCTATATGATTTATGGTCTCATTTTTCCTATTTGCACTTCCTGGTTCTTAGGGTCTGATATTGTACCCCTGTTTCCTTCTTGAGTTCTCCCTTCTGTAGCCATTACCATGTTTCATCGCTGGCCATTTGTTTATTGTGCCATTCCTCCTTTCTGTTTGTCATTCTCCTGTCTCTGTATATTTTTGGGTCTTCGTCTACTTTTATCAGTCCTTCCTCTCATGCACTCCTAAGCCACTCATTTTCACTGGTTTTCAGGTATTGCCCCAGTGCTCTGCTCTTGATGTTGACGCAGTTCTCTGTGCTTAGTAGTCCTCTCCCTACTTCCTTTCGTGTTATGTGTAGCCTCTCCATATTTGTTCTTGGGTATAGTGCTTTGTGTATTGTCAAGTGTTTCCTAGTTCTCTGGTCTATGCTGTGGAGTTCAGCCTTCATCCACTCTACTACTCCTGCACTGTATCTGATTACTGGTACTGCCCATGTGGTTATGGCTTTCATCAAATTTCCAGCATTGAGTTTTGACTTGAATATTCTTTCCTGGTATCCTGTTTCATCTATGTGTTTGATGCTATTCCCATCTGGTAGCTTTATCCATTCAGCCTTGTCACTTTGCCTTTTTGACTGTTGACTAAGACACATTTTTCTATTCCAAACCCCTGATGTTCCCAGATACAATCTTTACAGTGTGGATCAGGGTATCTATTTCCTTGAAGCTCTAACCATGCAGCTTGATGTCAAACATGAGCATCAATGGTTCATTCTTTTGCCTCCTTTCTTGAGTTGGTACTTAGCATCCATCTTCTGCAGTACTTTTGTCTTGGGACTCATGGCTACTATGAAGAATAGAGGGGACAGTGAGTCGCCCTGGAAGATCCCTCTCCTGATATTAACCTCTGCTAGTCTTATTCCAGAGCTTGTAAGTATTGTATTCCAGTTGCTCATTGTATTTTTTAGGAAGCTGAGGCATCATGTCGAAGGCTTTCTTGTAGTCAATTAATGCCATGCTTAGGTTGGTTTTCCTTCTCTTAACTGTTCTTCATTACCATTTTGTCTATCAGGAGCTGGTCTTTTGTGCCCTTACACTTCTTTCTGCAGCCTTTCTGTTGGTAGGGGATGGTTTTCGTATCCTCTAGGTAGAGGTATGACCTTTCATTGATGATACCTGTTAGTAACTTCCACATTATTGGTGGGCAGGTGATAGGTCGGTATTTACTTGATATATTTCTCTTGTTCTTGTCTTTCTGTACTTTCTGTGGTCATCCATTAGGGCGCATGGTAGTTTGTGATACAATGCTGGAGTTGTTCTGCTATTCGTGGGTGTAGGGCCTTGACGTTTTTGTGCCAGTATCGATGGACTTCATCGGGACCTGGGGCTTTCCAGTTGGGAATTTTCTTCAGCTGGTGTCTGATTGTGTCTGTCATGATCGCGGCGAATCTTTGTTTTATACTCCCCATTTCTTCTGTTTTGACGTCCTGGAGCCATGTTGCATGTTTGTTGTGTGATACCGGATTTCTCCAGATGCTTTCCCAGAGTCTCTTACTTGGTTCGGCTTCAGGAATTTCCTGGTGGTAGTCTTCCCGTCTTACTTGGCTGTATAGTCTTTTCTGTTTGGTTCCGAATAGTTTATTCTGTTAATTATCCTTTTGTTTCCGGGTTCATGCTTACCCGCTTGGATCTTATGAGCTTTGGCTTTAAGCCTTTGTTTTATATCTTCTATCGTGATGTTTAGTCCCTTCTGTTCTTTGTATTTCTCGTTCAGTTCCTCCCTTGTTTTCTTGCTTCTTAGCCCCTTTTCTGCCATCTCTCAGTTTACTCAAGTCAGATCTCATCACCATGATTTGTTTTTCAGGTGCCTTTTCCAAGGCGGTTGCTCTTTTGGTTTTTGTTGGATTAGTTGTGATGGTGGTGTTAGTGTTTGCATCCCATGAGTTCTGCTACAAGTCTTGCTCCTGCATATGCCAGGTTTTTTTGTTTCTGTGATACTGTTGCTGTGTATTAGTCTCATTATTTCATTACCTTCACTTGTTTTCTCCCTTAATTTCTTTGTGTTGTAGGCTTTCATGGAGGGGATCTACTACTACTACTACTACTACTACTACTATTATTATTATTATTATTATTATTATTATTATTATTATTATTATTATTATTATTATTATTATTATTGTTATTATTATTATTATTTTTGCTCTATCAGTCCTCCAATTCGACTGGGTAGTATTTATAGTGTGGGGGTCCGGGTTGCATCCTGCCTCCTTAGGAGTCCATCACTTTTCTTACTATGTGTGCCGTTTCTAGGATCACACTCTTCTGCATGAGTCCTGGAGCTACTTCAGCCTCTAGTTTTTCTAGATTCCTTTTCAGGGATCTTGGGATCGTGCCTAGTGCTCCTATGATTATGGGTACGATTTCCACTGGCATATCCATATCCTTCTTATTTCTATTTTCAGATCTTGATACTTATCCGTTTTTTTCCCTCTCTTCTCTTCAACTCTGGGGTGCCCCTGGTATTGCGACATCAATGAGTGATACTTTCTTCTTGACTTTGTCAATCAACGTCACGTCTAGTCTGTTTACACGTATCACCCTATCCGTTCTGATACCATAGTCCCAGAGGATCTTTGCCTGATCGTTTTCTATCACTCCTTCAGGTTGGTGCTTGTACCACTTATTACTGCAAGGTAGCTGATGTTTCTTGCACAGGCTCCAGTGGAGGGCTTTTGCCACTGAATCATGCCTCTTTTTGTACTGGTTCTGTGCAAGTGCCGGACATTCGCTTGCTATGTGGTTTATGGTTTCATTTTTCGTATTACACTTACTACATATGGGAGAGATGTTATTTCCGTCTATCGTTCTTTGAACATATCTGGTTCTTAGGGCCTGATCTTGTGCCGCTGTTATCATTCCTTCAGTTTCCTTCTTTAGCTCTCCCCTCTGTAGCCATTTCCACGTGTCATCGCTGGCTATTATTATTATTATTATTATTATTATTATTATTATTATTATTATTATTATTATTATTATTATTATTATTATTATTATTCAAGAATAATTGCTTTCTAATTTTGCTGAACCAAACGGAAATTTGCAATCTTTATAGGAGAGAGAATTTTCTACATATGATACATGTATGACAAGTATGCAAGGAATTGTAGGTAAGGAAACGTATTTACTTAACATTTTCGATTGTCCGCACTTTGATCGCTTGATATTTTTAAGAAAGCTAGAAGTACAGTGATGTAAAAATTATGCAAGGGTCTCTTTCGAAGTTTAGGTTATTTCCTTTATAAATGTACTGATAGAGAAGTTGCCGGGATTTCAAAGCTACAAATATACAAAAACTAAGTTCTCATCTTTCCGAGCAATGCAGAGCAACCGCTAACTCAAATGTAAACATTCCAAGCTAGCCGAGGGGGTCCAAATAAGGGAACACTTCCGTAAGGGTAGGCAAAGTCCACATCTGATATCCCATGTAACAAAAATACAAATAATAAATCTTCTCATATTTCTGACGGCAAAAAAGAAGTCGCGGGAGGAGAGAGGCAATTATTTATCCACCGGCATCAGGGTACATCCCTCCGCTAATGTGTTGATATGAGTTGGAAGGTAGCATTTAGAACTCCATAATGATAAAAAACTTCACACAAAAGCTGAATTAGGCTTTGAGTGACAGCACTAAAGAATTTTAAAATTGCCTTTGTATCGTCGGCCTTCGAATGGGGAATGGGTGCCTACAGGGTAGTCGAGCTCTCTCTCTCTCTCTCTCTCTCTCTCTCTCTCTCTCTCTCAGCAGAGGAAGTCTTTCTATTTTAGCTAATAGGAAAAGCCGAAGCGAAAATGACTGAAGTCCAAAGTCACGACTATGCAGTATACTTGGCAACAAATCGTTGTTACCACAAAACAAATGACTCCTCAGAAGAAAAACCCAAAACAAAATGAGAAAATTTTCGAAGGTACCACTAATAAGCGAAGTGGTAACCACTCGTGTGGATTCAAGATAAGCTCTTGGCGGATGCTAAAGCCGAGGTAGGGGGAAGAGGGAGGGGGAGTCATTGGACAGAAGAGGCTGAATGGGGTGGGGCGATGTTGAGGCTCGAACTTAAAACTGGTTTTCGACTTCTGAGGCGAGTGAGTGGATTATCGTGTGTCACCGCCGTGGAATTATAGCCTCCTCCCGCTTTTATGAGCATTGCGCTATTATTCGTAATTTGGAGGAAGTTTTTTTTTTTTTTTCCTTTTTGGGCAGGTTCGAAGAAGGATGTGCATTCGCTTCTATGGACACATTTTCAGTTTCGAAGAACTCGAGAGTTGTTTAACAATGCACAGAGAATTGTCATCTTTCAAAATAAAAGCTTAGCGTGAGAAACATACACACACGAGCATATGCACAGGATAAAGATGATGTCTTTCGAGTAATAAAAAGGATGTCTTGAGGAAATTCTTAATTACCATTTTCTGTAAATAAACACTAGCTTTCTTAAGCCAAAAAGACATATAATTAGAAGACCAGAAAGGAACAACAGAATTTATTGAGATGAACACATCAAAATGCCTCATTGCATCAAGTGA
>NC_087204.1:58390055-58530055 GCF_015104395.2 Macrobrachium nipponense
AATTGCTTCGGAAAGGCATCTGGATCCTCTTATTCTCAAGCCTTATCAACACTAGTGACATTCGATTCTCTGCTATTCAAACCCAGAAGAACACTAAGCGGATCGAGCCGTAAACAATGACGTTCATAAAGGTGGGTTGGAGGAGAACAACACCCGGACAACATAACAGAATCTCTCTCAATAGCTCCTGAGAAAAGAGTTAGGTTTTATTTGCGTTGTTTACCAGATTCCCACTATTTTACATGGATTCAGACTTGAGGAATGGTTCGGTTGAAGTAGAATGGGGGTGTGTGGGGAGGGGAGGAGGAACGAGAGGCTGAGGAGAAAGAGAAGCTACAAGAGGAGGAGGGGGAGGAGAAAGCGGAAAAGGGAAGAAAGGCGGAAAAAGGGAAAGAGAAAGGTGGGAAGAGGTGGTCGGATAAATTCAGACGCATTACAAAGACTTTTGTTGGCGTGAATCGAGTTATTCCACCAAGTCTTATTTTTCCAAGTGATATGAGTCTCAAATATGGGCCTTGGAAGCTCAGGATTCTTTCGGATTCTTCTTCCTTTGTTATGAACGGTGAAGTTTTAATTATTTTCACAAAACGCCGCATTTCGACATCACGCCTTCCAAAAGCGATCCTACCAATCTCCGACCAACACAAAGTCGTATTCTTTTAAGCTTTGTACAGGACGCGTCAAACATGGCTCCGAAATAACAACATCTAATACCGGTCGGATCAGTTCTGCTCAATCTCCTGATTTGTGTCAAGAAACATTTGTTTCTTATTAATGTTGAGGTGTTTAACCGATTACATTCATGTGACGAATAAAATTGCACAGAAAGTCCATAAGAATCAAAATATCAAATTACAAGTCTTTTTACGGTAGCCTGCTCATTTTTCACGATAGTATCTTAATTTGCTCTTGATAGTTGTTCAGAAAATAAAAAAAAATATCGGTAGCAGATGATAATCAATTCTTAGTTTCTAAGTCAACTCTTAAAATACAGCAAATTCTACATCTAAACTTATATTGCTGTGTGTGACCATTTTTCACGGGTCTTTATGGGTCACGCAGAAATTAGTATAATTATGCTATATGACCTGGTGTACACGACCTGTAGTTTCTTGCTGAAATGACTTAGAGACATTCCGTTGATGCAGACAATTACCTAGCTGATTAATCGTTGGTCGACTGAGGGTCGCAGACAGTGTGGCTGAGAACCAGAATGCTAACACGTTTTGGAGCCGCCTCCTCTCTATTAAGAAATACTTATGGAGTAAGCACACAAATACACTCACATATATATTATTCATATTATATCATATTTATGATATTTTATCTATATATATTATAAAACACACACACATATATATTAATGTATATATATATATATATATATATATATATATATGTATGTATATATATATATATAGATATATATATATATATATATATATATATATATATATATATATATATGTATGTATATATATATATATATATATATATATATATATATATATATATATATGTATGTATATATATATATAGATATATATATATATATATATATATATATATATATATATATATATATATATATATATGTATATATATATATATACATACATACATATATATATATATATATATATATATATATATATATATATATATATATATATATATATATATATGTACGTATTTGACTACAAGCTATTTCCTCAAGAAAGAATGTTTCTCCACGCCAAATAAATAAACATGGTCAGTGTTGAAGACATAGCAGCAGAACTATCAGAACACAGCAGAAAACTGACGAAAATCGGTGCTGTTGTAACCAAAGGAATTGTTTTACAAGTCACGTTGGTAAAATGAAGATTAACGCAAGCTCGCTCTGATATATCTTTTATAAATTTGCAATTTTCTACGAATTTTATTTGTTTTTACTAAGTAAGAGGTGATTTAGATGCCCGGGTAACAGCACCTCTTTTGAACAAAATGGAGTCTTATTGGTGTAGGAGTTATATTTGTAGTTGAAACTTAATGTTGATATAACTATATCAAGAAACCTTTAAGCCCCATGTTTTGTTTACGTAGTTATGAGCTTTCTTTACATTACCTTAATGAACAACAGCAAAGAAAAGGCCATTGTTATCTAGGAAATGGCTTTACAAACGAACAAATGACCTATTCACTTTTTACTGAATTTAGGAGAAGTGATGTGTAATGTTCATAGCCTTCATTTTTCTTAACGTCTAAGAATAAATATCATGGGATGCGGTTTATCATTATGCACTGAAATCAAATGGTCTCGTATTTGGTTTGTTGCTCCTGAAGAAGTGACTTTTAAGGACACGAGGAAAAATAAGAAAAATGCGCTATATACATGAAAGAACGAGCATTGTCCATTTGTGGTACAGAATCATTTGTTTGACAGAGTGACAAGTACCATCCGTTTCCCTGATTTAAAGTTCTCACTTTTAGTTTTCTTGTAATGATAACTAGGAGAATGTCAGTTAGGAATAGCGTAAATATAAAAGAGAGAGAGAAAAACGAATAATAGAGAAACAACAGAGAAAGAGAGAGAGAGAGAGAGAGAGAGAAACTTGTCCTTGGTGGATTTTGACTTACTGAGTCACAGGACGCAGGCGAGACTGCAGTCACAACAAAGGCAGGGTTGTTATCAATCATGAACCCATTAAAATTCTCACCTGTGACCTGATCTTTCACTTCGCACCGGAAAGGCTCGACTTCTGGCGAATTGAAAGCTCCCCCCTCAAGAGGAGGGATTAGCAATGAGTCACACCCGAGGGGGGGCAGTGATTAGATAACATCAACGAATCACCACAAGTACCAGGTGGGAACAGAAACAAAGTACCGCCTTGAAGGTGGACCTCGAAGACTCTGGAAGCAGCTGGAAGGAGTTGAAGCGAGAGAGAGAGAGAGAGAGAGAGAGAGAGAGAGAGAGCCCAAAAGGAGGTCAGATCCCCAGAGCAGCAGCGGTTCAAGAGAAACTTCATTTCGATTCGTAGTCTTAATTGTTAAACTTATATTTGTGACTGTATCGTTACTATTGTGTTAATGAAGAAACAAACCTGAACTGTGTCTCACTTAAACCCTCCTGAGAGACTCTAACAACTAACAATAAATAATGCAAGAAATGTTAAATGATCTATAAACTAAAACAAATTAACGAGAACAACTACAGAAAAGAAAATACAACATGACATTCTGTTGCCGAGAGCTATGGAAATGTATTTGGCTAAATGCTTTAATAGATGAAATAAAGTCTCTGGAATGAGATTTCAGTACAATAGCCAATATTTAAAAGTTTTCTCAGTTTACAAATATCGGGAGATGAGTATCGCTATACGTATAGCAGTTGTGGAAATTGTCTCAGACGCTAAAGAAATGACTCATGTCATGAAATAAGAAATTTTTTTTAAAACTTCTTAATCATACAAAAGGAAAGCAGCGCTAAAAAACCTATCTATTGGTTTTCCTTGTTAAAGTAAAATATTACCAGAATATCTTGAAGACAACGAGTCAAACAATAATGATGAAATTTAAGTACGGAGATAAAGAGATCACAAATCACATGGCAAAGTTCATTTTGTATCTCAGAATAAATATATGAATTTTGCTGAAAGGTGAAAGTGTGTCAGTTCAATGTGACAGTAAAAAAAAAAAAAAAATATAACCTTTGCAACAAATCACTTACAATGGAAAATAATAAAAGAGGCTAACTGATGTCTGGCTACTCATATTGCATAAAAACTAATGCTTGCAATAGTCAATTATAGTGGAAGAATCATTAATGAAGAAAAAAAAAGAACAACGTGGATACTTTGCAGTCATTGGAAAACAAGACACAAAGAAACGAGCGTATTCAGAGAGAAGTCCCTGAGAAAGATATGCAGAATATATATAATAAAGAAAGATATGAAAGGAGAATCTTCAAAGAGGGAGAGGCTTTAGCCACGAAAAAGAGAACAAAAGATGAAAATACAAACCGACTCCTTTGCTTGCCCATATGGCTCGACCTCATAACATGAAACAGAGCGTCTTTTTCGATTTTAGTGTTTCTCAAGAAATTTAGGAAACTGGAATTTAGACATATTTTATAGTTATTTGTATTGGATTAGAAACGTCAATGCAGGTGAAATAATACTATTTAATTTCTGTGACCATCTTTTGAGAGGTATCCATATACGGTTTTAAAAATTTTGACCTTTCATGATACTGTGACTTACGACCTGTCAAATCGTTAGGAAAAATCATCAGGAGACCATAAAGAATTACATTTATAACAAATTTTATGAAGATCAGTAGTACATTAGAAATTGTATTACTAAATATGATAATAATAACTCTATTACATATGATTGGACGAGCAGGTAATATAGCGACACACAGAATATACATAATGCAATGTTACCTGAATTCAGTCAATGCAAAATAATTATATCCGTCATAGATTATCAAAAGCATTGTGCATTGTGTATGACGGACCAAAAATAAAAAGTAATAAATTTTGTTTAAGGGGTGGAAAGACCCCGGAACTGTCATTGCACATCCTCTGAACAGAAAAAAAAACAAGAATTTGACTTTTAAATAAAGAAAACTTTGCCCAAGTACCTCAATAAAAAGTTTCATCAGATCAGAGAAAAATAAAAGCTGGCAAATATGTTTGGCCTGTGTTTCGCCAGGAAAACAAAAAAAAAAATAAAAGACCAAGGTCGAAAGTGCCAGCCTCACAGGTAGCAACCTACCAATTTCCAACAAAACAGAAATATGAAGAAAAGAATCAAGATTTCAATTGGTCTGTGATTTTGAAAATTTGTTTATCTCAACGAAATAGTGGAGGCAGCTCAGCTGCTGAAAGAGCGCATGCGTTGTAGTCTGTTGCTCATTTTTAATGGCTGTTTTCTATCTCAGCTGAACGCTGTTTTGAGAGGCAAAAGAAGTTATAGAATGAGTTATCCTTGGAAAGTGAATTACGCACAATTGAGATACCCAGAAAAATATCTGGTGGCAATAGCTTACGAGTCCAAATGTGATTTAGGAAAAACGTTTTCATTGGTAATAAAATGAGGATAAAAACCATTCAATCCAACAACGATTTTCTTAATACGAGGGAGTAAATCCGTGAGAGAAGAAGAATGTAAGATTTGAGCTTAAGAGAAAAATAACGACAGGATCGGAGAGAGAAGCGTAGAAGTGAGCAATAACAGAGAGAATGAAAGAAATCGAAATAATTTTCGTTCATTACTTTTCCGATTACCGGGTTTGCGAAGGAAGGCGTATCCAAATCTAATCGTTGCTATTTAACATTGCTTTAGTAGGTTTCACCAGTGGCGAGTTTCTGACCTTCATCACAAAACTGGCGTGAAAAACAGACATTTATATGAAAACAGAGAGCCGACATCAAACGTTATCACAAAACTTTATAGAGGTTTCCTAATGAATTACCTGAAGAAGAAGAAGAAAAATGAAAGACTAGAAAGAGAACGAGACCAGCTCTTCTTTTAAGGTGGTTCTTAACATTTCATTTTGTAATTGAAAGGCATCATGAATGGAGAACTCACTTTGGTGTTTCCCATTTAAATATGACCTTAGATTTGTGTAGGTGTAATAACAATAATAATAATAAATGTCCCCTTTCGAGTGTCCCTTGAGGGTGCATTGTGGAAACCCATTCAATTGGACAATGGTAATACGAAGAAAGAACGGGGAGGAACGATCTCTGCGTTTCATCCCAACTGAATACCCATTTAGATAAAGTTGGCCCTGGTGTGATACGCGTTTTGTACACTCAACAATGAGCTGGGACCCTGAAAGCCTTCCTCGCCTATGCGATGGGCACTCGGGGGACCTCCGGCTCCGAAACACGTGACAAAAGATGCAGCTTCACAATGGATGGGTTTCTTTCCGGGCTTTCTTTTCTACATTTCTGGAGCCGGAGCCTGAGCCTACCCCTAAGAACACCCGGATTAAAATGCCAGAAAATATTTCGATTTCTACTTAGATTCGTTGACATGATTATGTTGTAACGTTAAATAATATACTACCTCACAATACATTCCAGTCTGACAAAAATCAAGAGCATCTTGATTGTATTAGGCGAGTGGATCGCAATTAGGTAGATGCATGCACGGAGTGTGCGACAAAAAAAGGGTGAATTTATGAATACACGATCCCAAGTACGCACAAATAAACACACGCGTACAAAGCCAGTGGCTTGGAGGTCAAAACTCTAAAAGTGATTCTCTCCATGCCAGGAGTTCGAAGCTCGGCGTCAGAAAGGAGGACTTTTTCTATTATGTATCATTTCATACTGCGTGTTTTTTAAAGTATGTTAGTGAAAATCGAATGCAAAATTTTAAGAAATAGAGAACTTACGCTGTCGCTGCATGCACAGACACGCGAACGCGCGTGTGAAAATACAATGTTTTTTGTGTATTTGTGTTTAAGGTTAGGACTATTTTTATGCTTCTGAATATGATTTAGCCACCAGTTGTTATTATACAAATCACTGTATCTTGGTTTCTCAAAATCGAGAGAATCACACCAAATACGTCAGAGGAACGTGGTACACCCTAAAAACTAAACCAAACCTTACTTTGAATTTTGTTATCGAACACGAAAAATAACAAAAAGGAATTAATAGTCGCAACGCAAATAATAATAATAATAATAATAATAATAATAATAATAATAATAATAATAAGAAGCAAATACGGACAGACTATACATAACACGAAAGGAAGGAGGGAGAGGACTACTAAGTATAGAGGACTGCGTCAACATCGAAAACAGAGCACTGGGGCAATATCTGCAAAACCAGTGAAGACGAGTGGCTAAAGAGTGCATGGGAAGAAGGACTAATAAAAGTAGACGAAGACCAGAAATATACAGAGACAGGAGAAAGACAGAAAGAACAGAGGACTGGCACAACAAACCAATGCACGGACAATACATGAGACAGACTAAAGAACTAGCCAGCGATGACAATTGGCAATGGCTACAGAGGGGAGAGCTAAAGAAGGAAACTGAAGGAATGATAAACAGCGGCACAAGATCAGGCCCTAAGAACCAGATATGTTCAAAGTACGATAGACGGAAATAACATCTCTCCCATATGTAGGAAGTGCAATACGAAAAATGAAACCATAAACCACATAGCAAGTGAATGCCCGGCACTTGCACAGAACCAGTACAAAAAGAGGCATGATTCAGTGGCAAAAGCCCTCCACTGGAGCCTGTGCAAGAAACATCAGCTACCTTGCAGTAATAAGTGGTACGAGCACCAACCTGAAGGAGTGATAGAAAACGATCAGCAAAGATCCTCTGGGACTATGGTATCAGAACGGATAGGGTGAATACGTGCAAACAGACCAGACGTGACGTTGATTGACAAAGTCAAGAAGAAAGTATCACTCATTGATGTCGCAATACCATGGGACACCAGAGTTGAAGAGAAAGAGAGGGAAAAAAATGGATAAGTATCAAGATCTGAAAATAGAAATAAGAAGGATATGGGATATGCCAGTGGAAATCGTACCCATAATCATAGGAGCACTAGGCACGATCCCAAGATCCCTGAAAAGGAATCTAGAAAAACTAGAGGCTGAAGTAGCTCCAGGACTCATGCAGAAGAGTGTCATCCTAGAAACGGCACACATAGTAGAAAAGTGATGGACTCCTAACGGAGGCAGGATGCATCCCGGAACCCCACACGATAAATACCACCCAGTCGAATTGGAGGACTGTGATAGAGCAAAAATAACAAAAAAAAAAAAAAAAAAAAATAATAATAATAATAAAAAACATACGATTTATATGATCACTAATTACAGGGACACATCCTGACTTAACCAAAGCTAATCTAACCTAGTTAGTATGCAAAAGAATAGGTCAGAGCCTTAATATAAAAATTATTATAAAGACGTTACAAGTAGTAAGCAAATGAATAAATAAATAAATAAATAAATAAATAAATAAATAAATAAATAAATAAATAAATAAATAAATAAATAAATGAAGAGATAAATAAATAAATAAATAAATAAATGAAGAGATAAATAAATAAATAAAAGTTACGTCGTATGGCAGCCTTAAAATTAGTTATATTTCTTTCAAAAATTATAGAGCTTACGTTACCGAACTGACAATAATGACTAAGAAAATGAAGTAGAACATAGAGGAGATGCATAGATAAATCAATCGAGCGAAAGAGAGGGAAGAGCAGGATATAAAGCTAACAGAACAGCCGAGGTGAATCAGAATATGAAATTAATCATGAGAAAGAGCGAGTCTCAGGAAAGGAAAATGATGGATGCGTAATACATCGCCACTGTCATATCAAAGTAGGTACCGGCAGATTTTTTCTGTTACCCTTCCTACTTCGCCTTTTATCTCTCATCCATCTCTTTCCCTCCCTTCCTCCTCTCCTCCCTCTCTCCCTCCCTCGCTCCCTAACCTAGTCCTGCACCTTGCTGGCACTTAAGCGATTTGGAGGAGGAGGAGGAGGAGGAGGAGGATGAGGTGTTAAAAGTGGCCAGTTGTCGGATGTTGATAGACTCCCGGGGAGCAATCGTGTAGCGGCGAGCCCACAGCCATCCATCAAATGCCCATACATGCTCCGAGTGGGATTTCCGAGATGCATACGATGGCTATGATGGATAATGCATCGGATGATGACCAGTTTTGTGAGGGCGGAGTGGATGATGTCGGATCCCAAGGGCGGAAATGTACAGGAATGCTTTGGGGAGACTCTTTCGAAGAAGAAGAGGACACAGATAAGATGTTTTAAGATGAGAGAGAGAGAGAGAGAGAGAGAGAGAGAGAGAGAGAGAGAGAGAGAGAGAGAGAGAGAGAGGAGGAGGAGGAGGAGGAGGATTAATGCATTTACTATGAAGCTCACCATTTACCAAAACGTGCAAAAGGATTTTTCAATTACTTGAAGATGGTCAACTCTAAAATATATGAAAGATTAGGTGTAGGCAACGGAAAAACGGTTAAGGAAATACTATAAAAAAAACCATTTCACGATCTACTGAAAATACCCAATCCCATTTTGGCTCAAGAGATACTATACAGATGAAAAAAAACACCATTTCACATAAATATGAATATGAGTGAAAAAACCTAACCTAACCCACATGAAATACCCAACCCCATTTTGGCTCAAGATATACTCCGGATGAAAAACCACATTTCACATGAATATGAATGAAGGAAAAAATTCTAAGTCCCTTAACCTAACCTAACCTAACCTACATGAGTATATGAAAAATATGTACACAAGGAACAAATTCTAGGTCCCTTATCCCAACCTAACCCACGTGAGTGAGTATATGAAAAGATATGAATACGAGTAAAATAAATTATAACTCCCTTAACCTGACTTTCTTCATGACTCACTGCCAGGTGCACAACATGTCATATCACATGATAGTATGAATGTGAAAAAATGTCTAAACTTCATTCAAATTCAGATAAGCAACTGATAAGCACCCACAACAGTCATTGCTTTTCTCCATTACTCACTGCCAGGTGCACAATGCATCATATCAAGTGATAGTATGAATGCGAAAAGATTTCTAAACTCCATTCAAATTCAGATAAGCAGCTGATAACCACCCACAACAGTCACTGTTTCTTTGTGACTCAATGCCAGGTGCACAACATGTCATATCGCAACAGTACGCATTCACACGAGAAACACAGCATGACGCGACTATCACAGCTCGATAACCTGTCTCCATATCCAGTGTCATACACATAACACACACACACACACGACACAACATACCGCTTTAGTGAAACCTCATACAAAGGTGATAAATACACAATTGTAACCACCTGCACACACATGCACTGATAATTCCGCATGTTTTGCTGATGTGAGTTAATCCCTGAGATATGATGGGAAAAGACATTTGCAATTGCTACCGCCGGTATATAAGGTCAAACAGAAGCAGCAAGACCCACATCACTTTACTAACAGGCTGCTCTACTCCACATCACAAGCAGACATGGGTAATTCCACCAGCAACAGTGGTGATGAAACTACGAGTGACAGCTCCATTGAACTTCCTTTGCCGTGGCATATATATGCGGCACCGAAGGCTCGGACTACCCAGAGGACTGCTGAGTCTGCTGTCAACATTGAATGAAGAGGAGCGAACAGACCCGACCCAGGATGATCCTTAACAGGAGTTACAGCGAGGAGCACCACTCCGCAGGATAGTGAGAATAATTCATTTTATTTAGAAGTTTGTCGAGATGTGACTCGCTGTAAAAAAAAAATGCACATTGTCACCGCCACATTAACATATAAAACAATCAGTTTATTTTTAGTAAATTCTCTACTTGTTATTCCTATTTTTTGCAGGTTCCAACGTTAACACTATCACAACTCTACCAAATGGGGAAAATGCAAGGGAAACATTGCTGAGAGGAGGTCACTGTCAAGTAGGAGGTGCCAAACAACAGCAGATGCTACTTAACAGGGAAGGAGAGGATGCCAACCGAATTGTGAGCACCATCACTTATTCAACTGCAGTAGGAACGCCCATTGACGGGACAACGGTGCTCAGAATTAACAGAACGCAGCTAGATGGTGGGTGGCAGTGGTACCACCTGTGAAACGGGTTATTTTTACATTAATACACCACCTGTGCTAACATTGGTGGACACAGTGTATGAATCGCTAGATGAAGCTGTTGAATACATGGCAAGCAACCTTGAAGACAGACTCAACTTATGCAACATCTCACGGCAAGAAATGGTGAACATAGCAAACTTTAAAGAGTATCCCATCGGGAGTCAGGGGCAGCAGTCAAGTCGTCAACATCGAATCTGGGTACAACTGCATCATTACAGTGCTAGAAGCGTATGTGCTACTCAGGAAAAACCACAACACACCAGGTAAAAACCTCACCAGAGATGTATAAAACCGGATAAGGACGAATCAGATCAGCATTAAGCACACCCGACATGCCACTGATCAGGGACTCCTTCAAGACATTGGAAAAAGACAACAACCTTAACATCTATGTGTACAAATTGTGTGAACTGGTCATGGGAAAACATCAGAAAAAACGATGGACTGTGCATCTCGCTAGAAAGGGAGGTAACATGTCATGTCCCCGACTGGTCACTCTACTGCTAATCACAGATGACCACCTCACACTCATCAAAGACATGTTTGCCTACATGAAGGCATTCCACCACGGGGTAAAGACAATGAGGAGAGAATACACAGGTGGTATGTGTTATCACTATCTAACCTTGTTTAATACCCCTGCCATATGTGATGCCCACACCCGAAGTGGTTCAACCTGAACCACAGTTCTATACCCAGAGCCCGACCAATTTTAACAGTTTGAAAAAGTGAAAGCACTGAATAAAACCTCGCACATCGCCTTTTTAGATTTTGATGCATACAACAGACAGCCTGACATGGATGAGTTGTGTCAAAGCAGAAAGCGTATGCATATTGTCATGCAATCGTTTACGGCAGAAGCGATGAATACAGTACGCACAGAGTAGGTGTAGGCAAATGTTGCGTCAACAATTTTCTGGTAAAAATAACTGAAGACTGGGCCAGGATATGTGAGACGATGGTGGCACACGAAATCAGCATGATCTCTGAAACAACCCACCAGTTTGAACAGGCTACTCACTGCAAAAGTTGCAACATTAAGTTCACCGATAACACTATCAAAGTGCGGCATCACACGCACCACATACCAACGGTATGTGGTGCGCATTATGCAGGAAGTGCAATTTTAATTTGAAATATGCAGACAGAGCCCTAGCAGTGTTAGTACACAATTTGTCTAACCATGCCGCACTCATCTTGAAAGAAGCGGCCGCCAACCATATCTTCGAAATCTTGAAACATGATGGAGGCACATTTTATTCTCTTAAAACTGGCAACATCAGATTGATGATCAGAGTATCGCTTTCCAGTCTTGCATCAAGTCACATCAAGCAGAAAGGAGCTTTGGAAATCACACGCTAGATGTTATCTAAATAACCCGACGAGTGCACTAAACTACCCTTACAACTACTTCACAGGTTTTGAAGTGTTACAAAAACCTGGCATCCCTCCCAAAGTGTGTTTCAATTCCTCACTGACAGGGGAAGGATATCAACACGTCTGCAAAGTGTGGAAAGCTGCAAACTGTTTTTACTTACTGGATTACACCGTTTTATACCTTCTCATGGACGTGGAATTATTGGGGATGTACACTTGGCTTGGAGGAAGGCTGCTTGTACACAGTTTGGACTGGACCCGGTTTACTATTTAACATCTACCTCCCTCTCACTAGACGCTTTTCTCCATACTTTGTGAGTGCACCTCCAACTAATATCCAATGGGGAAACTTACCAACTGATTGCTAACAACATCAGAGGCGGTTTCTGCAGTGTAGTCCAAAGGCACGACATAGCGAACAACCCTGAGTTAAACCCACAATTTAAAGCTGGTGACTGACCATCATATATACTGTACATCGATTTTACCAGTCTTTATCCTATGGTGATGAGCAAATATAAAATACCTTTGGATGAAATAACGGAGCTCTCCCCCACCGAACTAGAGAGGTTTACTACCAGCAATATCACATATATCAATTCGCAGGGAGAACATGATTATTTCATCCTAAGAAGGTTAGGGATGATGTCGCTCTCAGGACTGATGAGTTCCCTCTAGCTATACATCACATGAACGTAACCTTCCAGGATCTATCCCCTTACACTAAAAGCCTATTGGAAAAGTTTAATGTGAGGCTCCCTAAAAAAATGTCAAACTGGTAGGCACACACTTGCCAATGCAAAACCACTTAATTTGCCTTCCCCTATTGCAAACATTAATAAGACTCAGTCTAGAAGTCGACGTGATAAGAAAAGCTTATAAGTTCAAACAAGGATTTTATTTAAGGGAATACATCACAGAGAATGCGGAGAGGAGAGCGAAAGAATCAGACCCTGACAAGAGGAACACCATCAAAATCTTGATGAACGGTCTTTTTGGCGTGACCATTAAAAACTCTTTGAACTATTCCATCAGGACAGTTGTTACCACCAATGAGCCCTCACTACTTAGAAATGTGTCTAAGCACACATTCAAGTCCTTTGAAAGGTTGAACAATCAACGATACATTGCATTGAGACCGTTACAGCGGAATCTGTCAGGTTCAGCATACTGGACCTGGTTAAGGACGTGATGTACAAGTTCCGTCATGACGTCCTTCAAAAACTGTATGGTGATAGAGCTAAGCTCCTGTACACTGACAGTGACAGTTTGATCTTCTCCCTGGAGACTGACAACCTCACATGCGAATTGAAGGATGTACTTAAACTGTATTTGGATTTGAGCAACTTTCCCAAAACTCACGAAGTGTATGAAAACACGTGGAAGGGGGAACTCGGACTAGTCAAAGTTGAAACAGGCGTCGAACTTATCAGAGAGTTCATCGGTGTAAAACCCAAAGTTTATTCATATGAAACGCAAAACAGTCAGTGTAACACTTTAAAGGGGATTCACAGATGTTGCCAAAAGACTATTAGTCATAGCCAATACTGAGATATAATTGAGAATAATGAGATCACTTACACTACGGTTCACAATTTGCAGGTGAAGGTAGCTCTATGTCCTTTAGAAGATAAGAGGTATTACATCACCCCTTAGAAATCCCTCAGATCCTGGTGAATGAAAGAGCAGGGTGAGCGGAAGGAGTTGACGAAGAAGAAGATGAGGAGATCCTGGCACCCCTGCTGCCGCCACCGTGAACCAACTGTGGCAAGCACATCCAATGCCTCCACCAAACCTTATAACTTTCAAGCCCCCACTCCTTCACACTGCTTCCCCAAGAGAAAAGGTTGTTCCAAGAGACAGAGAGTGGACAGAAAATTGGAGATTAAGCAGCAGCAGCAGCATCTGATAACTGCCCTTGCTAATTCTTGGGCGAAGTTGAAGTTTCCTCCCCCTGGTAAGAAAAGTCAGCTCAGTCTGAGTAGATGTGTCACACACTAAAATGTGTGCCTGTATATACAAATTTATCTATGAATTTATAGTTTAAATTCATTTCTTTACAACCCTCACCTGTATATAATGCTCAGGTAAACGTTGCATCTGCTCAGAAACATATTAACTGTAACGTGGAAACGGGTCCCTCCCAGGGAGAAATTTTAAACCTTTTTGCCGTTCCGGAAAAGGTACTGGATGACTGTTTTCTCAAAGCCAGTGACAATAAATTCGTCACCCAGGCATTCACTGCAGGACAGCATTCGGGCATATCAGTGCTTTTCATCATGCAGAACATGTTCCACTTGGGTAAATTCAGCAGTAACATCAGTCTCAATTGCTCCCTTACATCCTCATGAAGAACCGTGACATTGGACAGATTGAAACTTTGGGTCGACAGTTGTTCAGCCGGCTAAGGGGTGCAGAGTTTTTGGACATATACAAAAGAACTTTAACACATAACTGATATGGTTATCTATTAGTGGACTTCGCTCTGTCAACACCCGAACTGTAACAGCTCAGAACGAATATTCTCGGAGAGACCGAATACCAAATCGTGTACAAATATGACTGAAGAACAGTTCCAACTGCTCAGGAATTTATATGAGACTGTAACGCAACCTAGCTGTTTTAGCAGTGTGGATGTGCTACTCAAAGCAGCAAAGAATGAAGACAGAAACATAACTAAAGCGGACGTCACAGGTTTTTTACAACGGCCAGCCATCATGCACCATACATAAAACCACACACAAACGTTTCCTTAGGAGGAAAATCATATCTTCCAAACCTCGAGCTGTGGCCAGCACAGATCTGGCCGACATGTCAAAACTTGCTCCACACAATGAAGGTTATAAATATCTGCTATTCTTCATCGACCAATTTTCGAGGTATTTGCGTGTCCTCCCTCTGAAAAAAAAGATGGTGTCACAGTGCGCGATCCTCTGAAAATGCGATTCTTCAGGACTGTCCCGTCTGAACAGTGATGAAGGTAGGGAATATTATAACAAACATGTGAGGAAATATCTTAAAAGTAGGAACGTCTTGTTATATAGCATCTACTCACGGGAAATTAAGGCTTCTATAGCTGGGAGGGTAATAAGAACCATTAAAAACCGAATATACAGATACCTTACACACAAGAACACATCGAAATATATCGACATTCTGCAGGACATAGTCGAAAGCCATAACAACTCACCACACAAGAGTTTAGGGAATGGGCAGATGCCCAAGGAGGTGCATGTGATGAAGACTAAAGCAGACATTAAAAGTCAGTTCTCGAGAATGTATAAAAACGTCTTTCCAACAACAGTCTGCATCGGTTCAACCTTGAATGTTGGAGACACCGTAAGCCTTCAGTACACCTCATGTGGTGCACTGTAGGCATTACGTAAGGTTTTCTTTGCAGCGTGACTTCGGGCCCCCTAGCTGCAACCCCTTTCGTTCATTTTACTGTACCTCTGTACCTATTCTCTCTCTTCCATCCTGCTTTCTACCATCTGCTAAGAATTGATTCATCGACAGTTTCCAAGTCAGTGCTGAATGACCTCATATTTCCCAGTGCTTGGCCTTTGGTCTAAATTCTATGTTCTACTCTTATCACACAGAGAACTGATATTGCACTGAGGGGTTAGTTCGAGACCTCCCGCCCGCCCATCCACGCGCCCCACGAACCCGTTTGAACTTGGGATATGTGTGTGTGATATGAGGTGGATGTTTCCGCTCGCGTGCCCGGTATATGCTGTGCCCTCTGGATCATTGGAGGTTGGTCTACAAGAATGTTTAATTGGAGGTCTAAGAGAATTTCCTTTGCCCTCAAGAGTTATTTTTTTTTGTTTTGTATGGTTGGAATTTTTTAAAATTTTATACTGTTTTTTGGTACTTTTTTGCAGAAATATTAATTTTGACAGCAAATTGTTGTGTATATATATTTGAAGTATTTCTCTCTCTCTCTCTCTCCTCTCTCTCTCTCTCTCTCTCTCTCTCTCTCTCTATAATATATATATATATATATATATATATATATATATATATATCATCATATTTATATATATATCATTTATATATCGTATATATGCATAAGTACAGTAATGTGTAAATATATATACAGGGTGTCCAGAAGTCCCAGTACCATCACAAGCAATAAATACTTGTAATGGTACTGGGACTTTATGGAAACCTTGCATATATAAGTATATATATGTTTGTGTATATTCCAGTGTTTTCTAATATAATATATATATATATATATATATATATATATATAATATATATATATATATATATATATTATATATATATATATATATATATATATATATATATATACATATATTTATATTAACAGTTGTAGCCGTCCTTCGGATGTGGTATTGGGTGCACATTCACTTCTAAATGAACTGGATGTACATCTTTTCCCAGTATTTCCCCTCACCCTCATTCCTATCGGTGTTAGAATTTGACTTAAAACGCGTCGGGAGTGTCACTATTCATCTCAGCGACCTCGAAAACTATGGATTAGACTCTAAAATCTGTCGGTTTTGGTTATTTTTTTCACCCCCTTCCAACACTGCCCTCGCCCTTTACCCAATGGTCTGATTTTAATTCTGTTTTCACCAGGAGACCTTTCCAGGTTTGATATTAACTTTATATTTAAAGTTCTCATCAAAGTCGGTCAAGAAATGTGGATTTGCATAGCATTCATACAAACAAACAAACCAATACACAGATATTTTCTCCAGCATCAATAACCTCGTCGTTGCGACACCAGTAAGAATTAACAAATCAATCAAGATATTTTCTCATTTATATATAAACATGCACACACACACACACACACACACACATATATATTATATTAAATATATATATAGAATATATAATTAGATATATCTATCTTGATTCTATATAAGGTATATATATAAATATATATCATGAGATATCTGATCTGTTATTTATATACTCTATATCTATTATAATATATATATAATAATCGATATATATTGATAGTGATATATATATTGATATATAGTATATATATATACTTATATAATCTAGATAGATATTTATATGGGATATATATATATATATAATATATATATTCTACATATATATAGTACTATATATATTATATATATCTCTATATATATATAGAAATATATGGTAATATATAATTAAATATAATCATATCTATCTATATATATAGTAAATAATAATCTTAGTATATATCTATATATAATATATATAGATAGATAATTATATATTATAATATATATATATAGCTATAGTATCATATTATAGATATATATATATATATATATATATATAATATATATATATGTATATATAAATTGTATGTTAGATGATTCTCTAGTCTATAATATATAGTATATATATATATATATATATATATATAATATTAACTCATAAGACATATATAAATTATATATTATATATATATATTGATATATATGATTATATTAGTAATATATATATGATTTCTAAGTTATATATCTATATGTATCTAATATTATATATAGATATATAATAGTATATATTATATTATAATAATTTATATATCTACATATATATATATTAATAGAAAAATATATATATATATGATATATAGATATATATATTATATAATATATATTGTAGATATATTATTATTATATATATATATGTAGCTAGGTAGATTATGTAATATATATAATAATCTATATGTATAATAAGATCTTATATATATATGTAGCATATATATATATTATTATAAGATATATATATGTAGATATATCAAATATATATAGTATCTATCTATATGTATATAATTATATATATATATAATATATAGTAGACGAGATAGACTATATTAAGATATATATAATTATATGATATATAACTATGTATTATATATATATATCTATATTGTAATTCTATATATATAGATAGATATATATATATAATATCTATATATATACTATATATATATATCCTTATCTATTATATATATATTATATATATATATATATATATATAATCTACAGCTATATATATCTATATAATTATATATTATCTATATATATTCTATATGTATCTAATATATAGATATAATATCTATATCGTATATATTATACTATATATTATATATATATTTGTAATAATATATATTATATATATATATCTACCATAATTATATTATTAATAAGTTATGTATCGTTATCTCTATCATTCTCTATATATATCTATATATGTAGATCTATATAATATCTATATAGTTGGTAATAATATCTATATTATCTAATATATCTGTTTTTTTAATTTTTGTGTATTATACAGATTTAGATCTATATCTCTTTATTAATAATCGAGTAGTCTCTATAGATAAGATTTATATAGCAATATCTAAGCTCTTATCTATTATATATGATATAAGCCTATATATCTTATAGCTATATATAATCCTATAATATATATTCTATATATTATAGCTATATATATGTCAGAAATATATAGCTATATTCTGGTATATGTAATTATAGATCTAATATATAATTTTTAAAAGTATATATATATAGCTATGATATATATCATAGATCTAATATCTATCTATATCTTATTAGTATATATATTATGTATCTATATATATCTATCTATATATCTATCATATAGATATTATATAATCACCTAGATATAAATCTATATCTAATCTATCATATCTATTATTAGATGAGATGTGATAGAATAATCGATATCGATTCTAGATATATATAGCTTCTATGTACTATTATATATACTATAATATATATATATATATATATCTATCTATATTGTATATATCTGTATCTATATATATCTATATTATATATATTGTATATGTATATTATGATGATATAGTAATAATATATATACATATATAACTATAGAATATTATCTATTATAGTGATATATATATTATATATATATCTATATAATCTTATATATATATTATCTAGGATCTATATAGATATCTAGATATTTATATATATCCTATATGTTTATATGTATACAATTATATACTATTATATATATTATAGTATATGTAGTATTATTAAATCGTAATATATATATATGATATCTTATATATAATAGTATATATTATATATAGATATAAATCTATATATATCTATATATATATCTATATTGTATGTAATATATATATATAATATATATCTATATATATATATATATATAATTATAAATTATATCTATAATATGATATATATTATATATATATATATATATATATGTTGTTATATGTATTCCGGGGAACTATTCTTAATTAGCATATCTTCCTTTGGTATTTGGTTATCGAAGGAACACTACATTAACATTAAACGAGTTTACTTATTGATTTTTATGGTTTCGAAATCTACGAAGTAACGGTAAGCTCAAGTATATTTTTGTTTTTAGGCATTTTCTTTTTCATTAATAGCAACATTCTAAACTTTTTGTTGAGCTTTTTGATAACATGAATCAATTAAATGAGGTGGGTAGCAGAGATCGTTTCCTATCTTTTTTATGTATTTATATATATATATATAATATATATTTTTTATTTTTCTCGTCTTTTCATAATAATTTTTTCGGAACATTTTTGTAAATTTCATGATAATAAGTTTGTATATGCCTCTTTTTTTTCAAAATGTATTGTTTTCTGGATGAATCGTCTGTTGACCGTGTGTGTTATCCTCCAAGGTGTGGCTGCACTCAGGCGTTTCCTCGTTTCTGTAGAGTGAAATCGACTATATTGCAAATCTTGTAGTGTCAATTTGGATATTAAGCCTACCTTGACTATATGTTTTTCCTCTGTAAGATCAGTTATGCCTGAGTAAAGGGTCGAACTAGACCTAAAGTGCTTGGCTATCTCGCTTTTAATTTTTTTTCCTTCGTGGCAAAAACCTTTATATATATATATATATATATAGATATATATATATATATATATATATATATATATATATATATACATATATATATATATATATATATATATATATATATATATATATAAATGCTATATATAGATATATATATCTATATATATATATATATATATATAGTGTATATATGTATATATATATATATATATCTATATATATGATATATATATATATACATATATATATATATATATATATATATATATATAATATATATATATATATATATATATATATATATATGCAATATAAAAACACTGTATCGTGCTTCTAAGAAACCAATAGAAGGATTCACAGTAATATCCTTGTTTATCTAGATATAATATATTTATGGAAATATATACAAAGCTTAAAGCTTTCGTCCATCATCTTTTGGACTTGATCACTAAGCAAATGAGACATGGTATTGGTGAAGAATTCCAAATAAACATAAACAAACAGACAAAAAATATTAACAAGGTTAAAAAATGCGAAAAAGTCATTGGGTCGTATTCCTTTCCATAATTCGCTGTGATCTTCGGGGCGGGACAAAGCGCCGGTCTTCTTCCTGAATGACATCTTGATGGTCGTTAACCAAAAAGGTAGTTTGTAGATTAGACTCTGGAGCGGGCGAAGGATGGTTATCTACATTACCAGATTGAAGAAGACTGTACACATTTCTGAAGTTCTTTATTCTGGCCCTTTTGCAAATTTCTTCACTCAAAAGTAAATTGTTCTGTATTCCAGTATTCCCCTCAAAGGTGTCATTCAGAGTGATGAGAGCTCCTTCCACAATTCTCCTAGTGGTCCTATCCCCACTCTTTTAAATAACTTTTCCTCCCTTGAAGTCGATGGCATGATCGGAATCCCAAGTATGCTTGGCAATGGCGCTATAAATGTTGCCCAAACGGCAAGCTGCAACATGTTCACGTTTCCTCTGGTCCAGGGAACGACCGCTTTCACCAATATAGCATTTGTCACAATTTTTACATCCTATAGCATAGACTCCAACATCGGTGTTTGGTTTTCTGCAATTGTTTTTGATAATTTTCTTTTTAAGAGTATTAGGGTATTGAAAAACTACGCTATACCCATGTCTTTCTTTTCTAAGATTATTGGAAACTTTTTTCAGGTCATGATTATAAGGAAGGGGAAGGCATTTAAAATTAGCTGTCGAACAGCGTTTCCTAGGATTATAAAACATACTTCTGGCTCTAGAAAGACATCTGTCGATAAAAAACTTGGGGTAACATAACTTATTGAAAATCGTAGTCAAGAATTGAACTTCCTGGTCAATGAAACTAGGGTCACAAACTCGAAAAGCTCTAAAAAACAAATTCGTCAAAACGTTGCGTTTGATTTTCTCGTCATGATATGAAATATATATGAATATATATTATATATATTAATATATATATATATTATATATATACACATATATATATACATACACACACATATATATATAATATATGCATATATACATATATATATATATATATAGATTATATATATATATTAAAATATATATATTATGTATAGATATATATATATATATCTATCATATATCTCATCTATATATATATATATATATATATATATATATATATATATTTTTTTATATATCTATATATAACCATATATATATATATATATATATATATATACATATATATATATATATATACATATAGATATGTATATATATATATATATATATATATATATATATATATATATATATATTTCTAGTAGTAGAATAGTAATATTCTCTCTCTCTCTCTCTCTCTCTCACTCTCTCTCTCTCTCTCTCTCTTCTTGCGCTTTTGCCGGCATTGCTGCCTCACTGCTGGGATGTCATCACAGGGCCAGATCATTGCAGAGGGGTTTTGTTTAGCCAGCAATGAGCGCCTTCCCTCTGCTCTCTGGCGCTTCTCACCAAAACTAACAAGGCAGTTCTTGTTGTCTTGCATCGCTCCAACTCTGAATTTATATATATTCAGAATTTCTGAATAGATATATATTCAGAATTTAGAATTTCTTAAAACAGGTTTTAATTTCTTGTAGGTCTTTTGGAGGATCCCAAAATAAATCTGTTCAACCTCGTTTTCAACAGCAGCTGGCAGGTGGAGTGTCCTCTGATAGGTTGTTTGTTCACATTTAAGAGTTCCTTGTATGAACCAGACATTTGGTCTCCTCTCGAAGCTTCTGTTTTTATTCCTTGTTGTGTCTGATGGCAGACTCTCTTGTCGAGGCTGAGTAGAAGACGCTTGAAACTGTAGGTTGTTTTGAGAATTTGACGGAAGCTTCGACTTGTCTTTTTTGGATTTCGAAGTCTTCCTCCTTCCTTGCAGACAGACGGAGACAGTGCTCGTTCGTTCGTCCTCCTGCTTGTGTTTCTCGAAGGATGCTTTCCCGTTGGAATTTCGAATTCTTCCTCCATCCTTGGAACAGACGGAGGCAGGGTGCTCATTCGTTCGTCCTTCTCTTTCTATGTCTTGAAGGGCGCTTTCCCGTCGGGATTTCGAAGTCTTCTTCCTTCCTTGGAGAGAGACGGAGGCAGGGTGCTAGTTCGTTCATCCTCCTTCTTGTGTGGCTTGAAGGATGCTTTCCTGTTGAGATTCTTGAGGCTTTGGGAAGCCTTTCATCGCAGTTCCAAATCATCGCAGAAGGTTTAGTGTAACCAGCAGTGAGTCTTCCCTCTACTCATTGGCACTGCTTATGAAACAAATGAGACTTCTGGTTATATGGTCTTCCCCGTTCCACAAAGTCATGCATCGCTCCAGCGCTGAAGATCATAGGTTAACACTTTTTAGAATTTCTTGAAACAGATTCCTATTTGTGGTTCGTCTTCTGAGGATCCCTCAAATAAACGTTGACAATCTCACCTTGCACTGAATTGGTCTATTGATGATCTTTTAATAACTTCTTTCTCATTTTCAATAAATTCTTTTGTCTCCTGGGAAATCTGAATTTTTCTCTTTTCTATCGATATTTTGCTGTCCTTCCTTTTGGGTTGTCTGAGGTCTTTCTTGCTTTCCTCCAGCTCCTCTCATTCCGGCTTTCTGGTCTCGTTTCTGCTTCCAGTCTTCCTTCCGTTCCACGTCTCCTCAGACCTTCATGTTTCCTTTTTCCGCTTTCTCTCAGCCCCCCTCCTCCCCCTCCTCCTCCTCCTCCTCTTCAGTATCTGCATCTAATTCCATCTGAATCCCGGCTTTCCAACCTTAGGGGCGTTCTTTGGACATCTCTCCTTCCTGGAGCGTCCTGTTCTCTGTCTTTTGTCAGTGAGCAATTATGCCGTGTTTGGCATTCGCAGGATTCTTTTTTAACTCCTCCAAAAGTATTCATTCTTCCACCTGCAAAAGTAGCTTATCTCCTCCATCTGCTTCTGAAATTGTTCTTATTCTCTCTCTCTCTCTCTCTCTCTCCTCTCTCTCTCTCTCTCTCCTTGCGCGTTTATCGGCATTGCTGCCTCACTGCTGGGGTGTCATCACAGGGCCAAATCATTGCAGAGGGTTTTTGTTTAGCCAGTAATGAGCGCCTTCCCTCTGCTCACTAGCGCTGCTCACCAAAGCAATAAGGTAGTTTTTGTTGTCTTGCATAGCTCCAACTCTGAATTCATATGTATTCAGAATTTCTGAATAGATATATATTCAGAATTTAGAATTCCTTGAAACGGGTTTTCATTTCTTGTAGGTCTTTTGGAGGATCCCAAATAAGTGTGTTCAACTTCGTATCCAACAACAGCTGGTAGGTGTAGTGTCCTCTGATAGGTTGTTTGTACCTCTTGTCGAGGCTGAGTTCAACACGCTTGAAGCTGTAGGTTGTTTTGAGAATCTGACGGAAGCTTCGACTCGTCTCTTCTGGATTCCGAAGTCTTCCTCGCTCGGTAGTTCATCCTCCTCCTTGTCTGTCTTGAAGGGTGCTTTCCTGTTGGGATTTCGAATTCTTCCTCCTTCCTTGGAGACAGACGGAGACAGGGTGCTCGTTCGTTCGTCTTCCTCCTTGTGTGTCTTGAAGGGCGCTTTTCCGTTGGGATTTCGAAGTCTTCCTCCTTCCTTGGAGACTGACGAAGGCAGGGTGCTCATTCGTTCGTCCTCCTCCTTTGTGTCTTGAAGGACGCTTTCCCGTTGAGAATCTTGAGGATTTGGGAAGCTTTTCACCTCAGGGCCAAATCATTGCAGTAGGTTTTGTTTGACCACCAGTGAGCGCCTTCCCTCTGCTCATTGGCACTGCTCAAGAAACCAGAAAGATTTGTGGGTATATGAACTCCTCTGATCCACAAAGTCCTGCATCGCTCCAGCACTGAAGATTATTGGTTAACACTTTTTTTGGTTTATTGATGATCTTTTAATAACTACTATCTCATGTTGATTCATCTTTTGTCTCTTGGGAAAGTAAAATTGATAAAAAAAATGTGGATTTGTATAGCGTTCATACATACAAACAAACAAACAAACATGTTCTCTTTTACATATATGTGTGCATATTCTCTCCTTGTTGAATTTAGAAAGGTGGTTTTCTGCATATTTACATGAGAGAAGTTTTCTTTAGTATACCTGAAATAGCACTGCCATTTTCTTTCATACACTCAGGTTCCAATGTTTTTTCTGTTTTTTGTTTATTAAGTGTTTCCTCCTGTTTTCTTACTTGAAGTGTATATTGAAGTACAAGTAATTTAGTATTTGGTATTTACTAGTCAACACATTTATGAGTATGAATTTAGCAACTGATTTTACACAATGTACCTGTTATTATGTTTACTTAAGAGTTAAGTTGTTTTAATAAAATTAGAGTTCACAACACAAACATGGTGTTTCCTTGAGCCAGGCGCTCTCCTCAATTCATTTACCTTCCTGCACGATGTGGGCTTAAAGAAACCCCCACATTTTGGTGCCCAGACCCTGTGAACACTCCCTCTAAGAAGATAAGTAAGTTGTGCAGGGAAGATAATGGAGAAGTTAAAGAGGACAAGGATGACATGTCGAGGGTGGGTGACAAGAGCTTCCAAGGTTCTGAGTGACCTTCTGGAGTCCTCCACCACAACCATAAGTCAATTTGAGTACGCCATCAAGGAATACGACCAAAGACTAGCTAAGTTGGATGAAGTCCAAGAAGCAATAGAAATTGATGTAGCTGAAGAAGAACTAGAACACTTTGGATGAAGCCATGAGTTTAGAACAAAAAGTGTGCAGCCTAGGATACAAGCTGAAGACCAGATAAGGAAGTTAGCAGCAGCAGCAGCGGGTCCTGGTTCTGTAAGTGGTCAGTCTTCATCTCAAGAATCAGATGTCACCAACGTCAAGTTACCCAAGCTGGAACTGCCAAAGTTTAGTGGTGAAGTGACCCAGTGGCAGTCCTTCTGGGATCAATATACTTCCCACATCGATGCAACAGACCTTCCAGTGATCAGTAAGTTCACCTATTTGCTGTCTTTGCTGGAGGGAGATGCCAAGAATGTAGTAAAGGGACTAGCCCATACCAGTGCTAATTACCCGGTTGCTTGCAATTTACTGAAGGAACGCTACTACAAGCCGGAAAGGATTATTTTTGCTCATGTCCAGGCATTGTTAAATGGTCAGGTCAACATTAATGTCAGCGGACCAAAGGGTGTAGCACAGCTGTGGAAATTACGAGATGACATTCTAATACATATCCGCAGTTTGGAGGCGCTAGGCGTCACTGGTAAACAGTGTGAAGTGTTTCTTACACCTATCATCCTCTCTCGTTTGCCCAGTGAACTGCGGCTAGAGTGGGCCAGGGATGGTGATGGACATGAAAGTGATTTAGATTGGTTATTGACATTCTTAGACAAGGAAATTTCAAGATAGAAAGGAATCTGAAGCCTTTAAGGGAAAGAGTAGTATTGAGGAAAAGAAAATTGAAAGTAAGAGTTCTAAAGACAAGGTGTACTCAGCTGCAGCCCTTCATGCTTCGTCCAAGCAAGAAAACACTATGTGCAGTTTCTGTGGCAAGAAACACAAATCAGAAAACTGTTTGGGTGTCTAGAATTGAGTGAAAAGAGCTAGGTGAAAAAAATTAGAAGTTTAGCCTATGTTTCAAGTGTTTGAAGAGTGGACACATGTCAAGAGAGTGTAAAGCTCGTACAAGGTGTACAAAGTGTAACGGTGCCCACTCTACCTTAATGTGTGGTTAGGCTGGAAATTAACCTAAAGAAGGAAGAAAGTGAAGCAAGGTAGGTGCTGTTGGCAGTGACAAGCCTGGTGATGTGGCCGCTTCTGACAGGGCAAGGTGGTAACTGTACCATTTTACGACAGCCAAAGTTCAAGTGAGTGGTAGTGATGGTACTGTTGTCACTGCTCAGGTAATGTTTGATAATGGTGCAGACAGATCATATGTTAGTAGCAAATTTGTAAAGAAGTGTAAACCACAGTGGATCACTAGTGCACCTATGCCATACTCTAGTTTTGGGGGTCATAGTAGTGGAAAAACAAAAAATGAACACAGAAATGTTTATGAGTTAAAGTTGTGGGACTCCGACAAGAAATTGGTACCTATCATTCTTGCTGCGGAGATTCCCAGAATATGTCGCCTTGGTTAGGCCTGTTGTACCATATTCAGTGCTTAACTCTTTTTCTCATGTTGCATTAGCTGATGATTACCACCATGATTCTCCCATTGAGATTGATATACTGATTGGTCTAGATTTCTACTGGACACTGATTTCTCCTGTAGATGCCTTCCAAATTAACCATGTTGTAGCCATGAAGTCTGTCTTTGGTTATGTCTTGAGTGGCAGGCTGTATGAAACCACTCGCACTTGTACGTATTCTGTACCACAATTATTGTGTATCTCCTCTGTTTCAGATTCAGATTTGTGTAAGTTTTGGGATCTGGAAACTGTAGGGGTTAAGCCTAGGGAACTTGTTGAAAGTTATAGTGAGACTAAAGTTTTCAAAGAATTTGAGAGTACCGTGAAGTTTGTGAATGGTCGCTATGAGGTTGCACTGCCATGGAAGGATGATTCTGCTAAAGAAAAACTTTTGAATAATGAAGTCATAGCCCATAAAAGGTTAAGTAAGCTAATGGTTAAGTTAGAACAAAATAAGGAGCTTAAGAAAGAGTATCAAAAAGTGTTTGATAGTTATGAGTCTGATCACATGATAGAAGAGGTACCAAGACGGGAAATTTCAGGTGTGAATCCAGTGTACTATATGCCTCATCGTCCAGTAGTGAAGTTAAGCAGTTCAAGTACTAAGATAAGGCCTGTGTTTGATGCCTCTGCATCTTGTTACAATGGTGTACATGAATGACTGTTTGTCCTCAGGCCCATCACTCAATCCTGACTTGGTTTGATGTGCTCATTCGCTTCGCTCGTTTGGCCCATTGCTGTTACAGCTGATATAAGAAAGGCATTTCTGCAAATTAGTGTACAAGAGAAAGACAGAGATGTTCATAGATTTTTGTGGCCAAGAGACGATGGTACAATACGGCACATGAGATTCACAGCGAGCCCATTTCTGTTTAAATGCCACTATCAAACATCATTTGGATAAGTATCCCCCCACTAGTGTAGTGCAAGATTTGAAGGCTAACATGTATACAGACAATTGGTTGAGTGGTGCGGATTTTGCTGTAGAAGCAGCTGATAAATTTTGTGAAGCCTGTAGCATTTTTGCTGATGCTAGTATGGACCTTACAAAGCTTGTGTCAAATAGTTTGCTGATTACTTCTCAGTTATGTGACAAGGTACCCTTTATAAATTCTGATGGATGTAATACTGTATTAGGCCTTAAGTGGTGTAACTCACAGGACAGTTTCTCCTTTGATGGCATAACCTCAGATTCTGTTGTAGAAGTAGTCTCTACTAAGCGAAGCATCCTTAGTGTGATAGCTAAGATTTTTGACCCTTTAGGATTAATTAGTCCATATGTTATGTACAGCAAGATACTTTTTCAGGAACTCTGGAAACTGGGTCTGACTTGGGATCAAGAAATGCCATCAGAGTTGAAGCTTAAGTTTCAGAAATGGCTTCTTAGTAGTCAACATTTTAAGAATTTTCAGATAGATAGATGTTATTTTCCACAAAAGGCCTGGGAGAAGCTTAGTCATATGGAGCTACATGGGTTTGGCGATGCTTCTGAAACGGGCTATGGGGCTTGTGTGTACCTGCGAGTACCTGTGGAGAACAGCTCATATAGGTGTCTTAGTATCCTCTAAGTCAAGAGTTGCACCCATAGAGACAATTACATTGCCGAGGTTAGAACTCATGGGATCTCTTTTGTGTTCAAGATTAGTCAACTTTGTGAAGAACGCCCTTAACCTAGATAACAGTGTTAGAGTTAGGTGTTGGACAGATTCTACCATTGCTTTGTCATGGATTCAAGGAGATGCTAGTAAGAAGGACATATTTGTAGCTAATCGGGTAAAGGAAATCAGAGAGTTAACACCTCCAAGTTGCTGGCAACATTGTGGAAGTAAGGACAATCCAGCTGACCTGATAACACGGGGTCTTTTGGCGGACAATCTTGTGGATAGTACTATGTGGTTCTATGGGCCTAGTATGTTAAAAGACACCCTATACCAGAAAGGGAAGGTAACACAGTTGTTAAAGATAAAGAAGAAATAAGCACAGAAAGCACTGTTGCCTGTCTCAATGTACAAGGAGTGACCAAAAAGCCCTTTGATAGATTTATAAGATCGATTCAGTAATTAAGCAAGGTGTTAAGAGTTACAGCTTATTTGTCTTAAGATTTATCAGGAAAATTGCTAAAATTAGTCAAAATAAAGTGGAGGGCCCTCTCATTACTGAAGAGATTGATTTTGCTAAATTGAAGTTGATTTACTGCATCCAAAGAGAAGTGTTTTCTGTAGAAATAAAGGCACTTTAGGTAAAAACGGAGGCTATTGCCTCAATGGTCTAAAATTTTAAAGAAAATCTTGCCACCCCTTTCTAGTATGATAAAAGATTATTAAGAATTAAGGGTCGTCTTGAGTTTTCTAACTTAGACTATGACACTAAACATCCTGTCATAATTCCCAAGGGTCAATTTGCTAAGTTGTTGATCGATTTCAGCATGAGTTTTGAAGCATGCATGTGTGGATTACTGTAATTTCATCCCTACGGAATAGCTTTTGGATTATAGGAATGAGGAGATTAGCTAAGACAGTAATGAAGGAATGTTTAAGTTGCCGTTGGCATGATTCAAAACCTTGCAGTCAACCTGTGGCTCCATTACCCAAACCAAAGAAAGAGTAAGGTCTTCCTCCACCCTTTGATGTAACAGGCTTAGCTTATGCAGGCCCTCTTTTTTGTGCCGATGTCCTAGTAAGAAATTTTATGTATTGTTGTTCACTTGTGGTGTTGTACGAGCCGTACACCTAGAGCTTACAGAATCTTTATCCTTGTCTGACTGCTTATTGGCTATAAGAAGATTTGTTGCCAGGAGAGGTTTACCTAGTGTCCATATATTCAGATAATGCAAAGACTTTTGTAGCTGCTAAATACATGAGGTTACAAAGGATGTATAGCCACTTGGCTCCCAAATGGAACTTTATAGCCCCTCGTCTCCCTGGTGGGGGCGGCTGGTGGGAGAGGCTCATTAGGTCAGTTAAGCTTGCTTTGAGAAAGACACTAAATCTGAACTATGTAAGTAAGAGTGAATTAGAAACTATATTAGTAGAAATAGAATCATGTATTAATTCTAGACCGTTGACTTATGTGAGTGATGAACCTGATTCCATTCACTATCTCACTCCCTCACATTTTATCCTAGGACGAGCCTCACACTGTAAATCCTTAATAAATGTAGAGCCATGTAAGGTGACTTCCAGGGACTTGAATGAAAGAGAAGTTGTAAGAAACCAAAAGCTAGAACATTTTTGGAAACTTTGGAGTAACAATTATATAACTAATTTGCCTCAAGTTGTAAAAGGATTCAATAAGAAATGTGATTTGTCTATGGGTGACCTTGTGTTGATTAAAGAGGATAACATTCCTAGATTGAAGTGGCCTCTTGGGGTTATTGTAGATGTTGTTTCAAAGGTAAAGATGGACTTGTAAGAAGTGTAAGGATCAAAACTAAAAGGGGAGAGGTGACTAGACCCATTCAAAGATTGTATGATCTAGAAGTAGGTAGATCCGAAGATTTGATTACTGCTGATGCATCCTGTGATGATCTTGATAGAGATGTATGTGATAATCCTCAAATGCCCATGTATACTGTGAGTGATGATGATGTACTTCCTAGGTCTAAGTCTGGTAGAGTAATTAAGCCCCCTACTAAGTTAGATTTATAAAGTCACTGTAAATCATGCAGTTGTGCATGTCAGGTAAAACTTAATGTGATTGTTAGTTTGTGAAACTACACTACTAATTTTCATTGGGGATTTTTCTGTCAGATATAATTTAGATAAGGTCCAAGTTGTGCTCTTTAATAGGTGGCTTCGTCCCCTATTGCTGGGAGAATGTTGAATTTAGAAAGGTGGTTTTCTGCATATTTACATGAGAGAAGTTTTCTTTAGTATACCTGAAATAGCACTGCCATTTTCTTTCATACACTCAGGTTCCAATGTTTTTTCTGTTTTTTGTTTATTAAGTGTTTCCTCCTGTTTTCTTACTTGAAGTGTATATTGAAGTACAAGTAATTTAGTATTTGGTATTTACTAGTCAACACATTTATGAGTATGAATTTAGCAACTGATTTTACACAATGTACCTGTTATTATGTTTACTTAAGAGTTAAGTTGTTTTAATAAAATTAGAGTTCACAACACAAACATGGTGTTTCCTTGAGCCAGGCGCTCTCCTCAATTCATTTACCTTCCTGCACGATGTGGGCTTAAAGAAACCCCCACACTCCTCATTGTCTTTACCCTGTAGTAGAATGCCTTCATGTAGGCGAACATGTCTTTGATGAGTGCGAGGTGGTCATTTGTAATTAGCAGTAGAGTGACCAATTGGGGACATGAGGTGTTAGCCCCCTTTCTAGTGAGATGCACAGTCCATCGTTTTTTCTGATGTTTTCCCATAACCAGTTCACACAATTTGTACACATAGATGTTAAGGTTGTTGTCTTTTTCCAATGTCTTGAAGGAGTCGCTGTTCAGTGGCATGTCGGGTGTGGGTTTAATGCTAATCTGATTCGTCCTTATCTGGTTTTTCACATCCTTGGTGAGGTTTTTACCTGGTGTGTTGTGCTTTTTCCTGAGTACCACATACGCTTCTAGCACTGTAATGACGCAGTTGTACCCAGATTCGATGTTGACGACTTAGCTGCCGCCACTGACTCCCGTGGGATACTCTTTAAAGTTTGCTATGTTCACCATTTCTTGCTGTGAGATGTTGATTTGTACACTGTGTAGCGACGTGATGCGCCAACCCGAATCCTCGCTTAAGTTGAGCCTGTATTCAAGGTTTCTCGCCATGTATTCAAGAGCTTCATCTAGCGATTCATACACTGTGTCCACCAATGTTAGCACAGGTGGCGTATTATCGTAAAAATAACCCGTTTCACAGGTGGTACCACTGCCACCCACCATTCTCTACCTGGTGATGATGATGCACAGGTATAACATGACAGAATTTATACCCCTCTCCTGGAGTGTTCGTAAGACGTCCTTGGCAAGCTGTGTTCTGTTAATTCTGAGCACCGTTGTCACGTCAATGTGCGTTCCTACTGCGGTTGAATAAGTGATAGTAGTCACAATTTGGTTGGCCTCCTCTCCTTTCCTGTTAAGCAACGTCTGCTGTTATTTGGCACATCCTACTTGAGAGTGACCTCCTCTAGGCAATATTTCCCTTGCATTTTCCCTTTGGTTGAGCTGTGACAGCGTTCACGGTGGAACTTGCAAAAAATAGGAATAACAAGTAGAGAATTTACTAAAATAAACTGACTAATTTATATGTAAATATGGCGGTGACAATGTGTATTTTTTTTACAGAGAGACATCTCGACAAACTTCTAAATAAAAAGAATTATTCTCACTATCCTGCAGAGCGGCGCTCCTTGCTGTACCTCCTGTTAAGGATTGTCCTGGGTCGGGACTGTTCGCTCCTCTTCTTTCAATATTGACAGCAGACTCAGCAGTCCTCTGGCTAGTCCGAGCCTTCGGTGCCATGTATATTTGCCACGGTAAAGGAATTTCAATGGAGCTGTCACTCGTAGTTTCATCACCGCTGTTGCTGGTGGAATTACTCATGTCTGCTTGTGGAGATGTTGTGGAGTAGAGTAGCCTGTTGGCAAACTGATGTGGGTCTTACTGCTTCTGTTTGACCTTATATACCAGCGGTAGCAATCATAAATGTCTTTTCCCATCAGGTCTCGGGGATTAACTCACATCAGTGAAACCTGCGGAATTATCAGTGCATGTGTGCAGTTGGCTACAATTGTCTATTTATCACCCTTGTACATGGAGATGGATTATCGAGGTGTGATAGTCGCGTCGTGATGTGTCGTGTGAATGCGTACTGTCGCGATATGACATGTTGTATACTTGGCATTGAGTCACAGAGAAACGGTGATTGCTGTGGGTGCTTATCTGAATTTGAATGGAGTTTAGAAATCTTTTTGCATTCATACTATCACGTGATATAACATGTTGTGCACCTGGCAGTGAGTTGGAGAAAAGCAGTGACTGATGTGCGTGCTTATCAGTTGCTTATCATAATTTGAATGGAATTTAGAAATCTTTTTGCATTCATACTATCACGTGATATGACATGTTGCGCACCTGGCAATGAGTCATGAAGAAAGTCAGGTTAAGGGATTTATAATTTATTTTACTCGTATTCATATCTTTTCATATACTCACCCACATGGGTTAGGTTACGATATGGGACTTAGATTTTGTTCCTCATATTTATATTTTTCATATACTCATGTGGGTTAGGTTAGGTTAGGTTAGGTTAAGGGACTTGTAATTTTTTCCCTCATATTCATATTTATGTGAAATGGCAGTTTTTCGTCCGAAGAGTATATCTTGAGCCAAAATGGGGTTGGGTATTTCATGTGGGTTAGGTTAAGTTAGGTTAGGTTAAGGGACATAGAATATTTCTCCCTCATATTCATATTTGTGTGAAATGTTTTTTTTTTTTATCCGTAGAGTATATCTTAAGCCAATAGGTTGGGTTGGGTTAGGTTAGGTTAACTTTCTTACGCCGATTGGATGTATTAAACGTCGAGTCAAAATGTCTCCCGTATGCCAATTGGATGTATTATATGTCGACTCAAAAAAGTTTTTTTTTAAAAATTCACGGAAAAATACATATAGGCCTACCAGCAAAAAACTTTTGAATCACGCGCCTTGCGGGATGCTGGGAGTTCACGGATCAAGGCAATGTTTTGTTTACAATCGTTACGCAGGCGCGCAAGCGCAAATTTCTTTCTTATCGCACTAAAAAGTATCAGTGACACATCTCAAAAATTATTTCGTCACTTTGACATAATTTTTGCACCGTTTTAAATTATCCGTTACGTGGAGTATTATATATGAAAATGTGCGCAATTGCATGTAGAATACAAAAAAAAATATTCATGATTGTAGCTTTCATCAGTTTTGAAATATTTTTATATAAATAACGATAAGTGTCAAAATTTCAACCTTTGGTCAATTTTGACTCTACCGAAATGGTCAAAAAACGCAATTTTAAGCTAAAAATCTTATATCATAGTAATATTCAATCATTTGCCTTCATTTTGCAACAAATTGGACGACTCTAGCACAATATTTCGATTTATGGTGAATTTATGAAAAAACTTTTTCCTTACGTCTGCACGGTAACTCTTCTGATAAATTTTTTCGTGCGATTGTCCTAATGTTTGCACTATTTTAAATTTGCCGTTACATAAAGTTTTATATATGGAAATGTGCGCAATTTCATGCAAAATACAACTAAAAACAATCCATGGTTGCAGCTATTATCAGTTTTGAAATATTTTCATATAAATAACGATAAGTGCCAAAATTTCAACCTTTGGTCAACTTTGACTCTACCGAAATGGTCGAAAAACGCAATTGTAAGCTAAAACTCTTACATTACAGTAATATTCAATCATGTACCTTAATTTTGCAACGAATTGGAAGTCTCTAGCACAATATTTCGATTTATGGTGAATTTATGAAAAAAAAATCTTTTTCCTTATGTCCGCGCGGTAACTCTTCCAAAAAAAATCAGAATTTTTTTCGTGCGATTGTCGAAATGTTTGCACCATTTAAAATTAGCCGTTACATAAATTTTTCTATATGAAAATGTGCGAAATTTCATGTAGAATACAACGAAAAAGGATTGAAGGTCGTAGCTTTTCTCTTCTTCGAAATATTTGCATATAAATCACGATAAATAGAAAAAAACCAAGTTCGGTCAACTTTGACTCTACCGAAATAGTCAAAAAACGCAATTGTAAGCTAAAAATCTTACAATCTAGTAATATTCAGTCATTTATCTTCATTTTGAAACAAATTCGAAGTGTCTAGCACAATATTTAGATTTATGGTGAATTTAAAAAAAAAACTTTCTTTCCCTCCGCACGTCGATTCCCTGCCGCAAATCTCCGAAATGTGTACGTCGCATTCTCCTAATATTTGCTCCTTTTCATATTAGGCGTTTTATAGAGTTTCATATATGAAAATGTGCGCAAATTCATGAAAACTACAAAAAAAATATTTGAAGATTGTAGCTTTTCTCATTTGTGCAATATTTGCATATAAAAAAAATATATATAAAAATTTCGACATTCGGTCAATTTTAACTCGTCCGAAATGGTCGAAAACTGCAATTCTAAGCTAAAACTCATACAGTATCGTAATATTCAATCATTTGTCTTAATTTTGAAACAAATTGGAAGTCTCTAGAACAATATTTAGATATATAGTGAATTCTTGAAAAAAACATTTTTTTACGTCCGTGCGTTACGAATTCATGCATCATTTTGTGATAATATTTTTTTTGTGTTGCTTTGATCGTTTTACAATGTGTTATATATCAAAATGATCGCAATTTAGTGTACAATACAACGAAAAAAAGTAACTCGTTAGCTTTAACCGTTTTTCGCACAGCTCGATTTGAATACAATTATGTATGAATTTTTTTTTGTCGCTGCCATATATCGCATTATTTATATATGATAATGATATTTTTTTTCATTTCTGATGGTTGCATACTAAACTTCAGGCAATGTTTAAAACAAGGAGTCAAAAATGAACTCTTAATCCATAAAACTAAGCGCACTGTGATTTTTTGAAAAAAATTATTTTTTCCGCTTCCGCGCTCACTCCAAACCCACCTCGGCATACGGGAGACGTTTTGGTTTTTAGGGATTAGGCGTAAGAGGGCTAAGGGACTTACAAGTTTTTTACTGGGTGGGTTAGGTTAGGTTAAGGGACTTAGAAGTTTTTTACTCAGTGGGTTAAGTTAGGTTAGGTTAGGTTAGGTAAAGGGACTTGGAATTTTTTCACTCATATTCACATTAATGTGAAATGGTGTTTTTTTTTCATCCGTATAGTATACTTGAGCCAAAATGGGGTTGGGTATTTTCAAGGGGTCGAGCGAAACCAAAGTTCTCCTATCCAAAGAGTTATTCATAAGCCATTTTGGGTTCGTTTCTGAACTAGAGTAAAATATTTGGTGGTTTTCCCGTGGAGTCGTTAATGGTCAACATACGTGGGGTTAAGATAAAGGCAAGCTTATGGAGTTTATCGCCTGGGAGCTGAATTTGGGGTTGGCTGTTGAGGATGAGCCGAAATGGGGTCTTTTCCCCTACTGCTAAGATATATATAAAAGGATGGAAAATTGTGGGTATCATAAAAGTTAAATAAATGAATCAATTATGTACTATGAAAAACAGATAAAATGAGACATATATATAACACACACACACACACGGACACACACTACACACACACGCACACACACACACACACACACACACACACACACCCATATATATATATATATATATATATATATATATATATATATATATATATATATATTATATTATGATGCTGTTGCTTTTGTATTGCATATCATCCTCTCTTTAGTTGTATGAAGTGTTGTGAAATTATTTGCAATATTTTCAGATTCCTTATTTAGTTTAGAATTAGTATGTTCTAATAATGTATGATCAGATTTTGCCTAACATAATTTAAAAGTTAATACAATGTATAATGATGATTGTTGTCATCACTTGAGATAAGGAGAACTCGAAGTCTCTGATTTGTTTTGGAATCCTGTCAGTCTTACTTGCTGGAGTCTGTTTCGGATGTGTACGTCTGTTGAGAAACCGTGTGAAGATTTCACCATTTTTCTGTAAAGTTACGTCATATTAGAAGCTTCTAGAAGGATTCTACCTAAACATTTCACATACGTCTGATACCTTTCATTTCATATAAGTAGGTAGAAATGTTTTTGTTTTGAAAACTATCTAATATTACTGGTAAATTAATTATTATATCTCTTGATTTGTTAAAAGAGAATTTGTTAACTCGTAAGTACTTTAATTTTGAAGTGGAAAGTTTGTGACGTTACTTAAGGAAATGACGAAACTTAATTTCATTCATGAAGATTCTATAATCATATCTTTTACTTTAAAAGACTTTTATTGTCTTCAATTGTGTAATAATAAATATTATTTATGATTGTAATCCCATTTTCTCTCAATTTATTGTTTTGAAGGAGAATTTTTATGATACTAGCTGAACTTCCAGTCCATAACGATTTGAACCCGTCAGGACTTTATCTATCGTTCATATAAGAGAAATGTGGTCATTCTGAACTTTGTACTCAAGGCGTGAAGAGATCATCTCCCTTTATCTCTCTCTCCCGCATCATTTTTGATTTCACTTTAACGTAAAGATTTTATACTTTGTGATTGGTCACTCGTAAATTTTAGATTTCATATTTCTTAGAGTTATTTAGTATTACTTAGTGCTTATTCCGGACTCCGAACAAGCATTGTACAAGTGTGTAATGGTGTCTTTTCTTCTTTTTTTTAAATGTTGTGAATTGTTTATAATCAAATGTTGGAGCTAGCTGCAGCAGAAACAATTGGTACCAAGGTAAAGTGTTATTTCAATTTTTAGTTACAACTTAAAAATGTTTACAGTGGTTTGGTGAAACAATTTCATTTTTTACATATTGAAAATTTTTTTATGTTCTGTTTATTTCTTTGTGATTAATGCTTTCTTTTTGCAATTTTGGTGTTTTCCATATTTTTCTGTGTTTTCATTTGCCTTCACAATTTGATTAGCTTAATTGTTTTCATTAATTAATTGTTGCCTATTTAATTGAATTTAACACTTGTGAAATAATTGGTATTTACTTAGAATTCTTTTAAAGTATTAGTGCTGTTTAGCACTTGTGAATTAATTTCCAAAATTTAGTTATTACCTAAAACTTAGAATTTCAATTGAATAGTTAAATTCTTTGAATAATTAATTTTCTTGATTTTTGTGATAAATTAATTTTGATTCAATTTTACATAATTAATTCAAGAATTAATTGAAGTTTGTGTTGTTTTCAAGTAACAGTAAATTTCCCTGAGATTGTGAATTTCACCTATGAATTTTGAGTCTGATAATAGATTTTCGTATTTAAAATCTTTATAAGTATTTTCTTTTTCACCAGTATATTTCATTTTGGTTAGGTAGAAACATTGAATGGTAATTGAGTTGTTTTTCTTCAATTTAATTGAAGTGAGTTAGAACCAGGGAAGTACTTAAACTTTTAAAATCAGGGAAATACTTAGACTTTTAAAGTTGTTGATGGAGTGATGCCTTTTAATTAATCTAATTACATATAAGATTACCTCACACCTGTTTTAATGAACTTTGTCTGATTTTCTGCAATACTGGTAAGTTGGTTAAGGGATCGCTGTTGTCTTTAGAGTATTCAGTCGTATTTTACCTGTGATGAAGGTTCAGGTGTCTGGCTGTGGTGAGGTAATATTTAATGATGGGTATGTGTAGTAACCAGATACTTGGCACTTCGTCACAATATATATATATATATATATATATATATATATATATATATATATATAAATATACATATACAAATAACACACACACACACACACACACACACACACACACACATATATATATATATATATATATATATATGTATATATATATATATATATATATATATATATATATATATATATATATATAACAAATACTATTATCCCGCAAACTTCCACTAATATCCAATTCACTATACCTTGGGAATAACTTACACCCAAGGGGGAATATAGGTGATAGGTGAATGTAACAAAAATTCATACGTATACGTCACTGTAATAACCATAAAGACTTATTATACTTCCGAATTCTTCAAATGTTTTCGATACAACCCCTGAGATTCAATGCAGAATTCGAACCCGCATCTGGAGTATCAGAACGAGGTCACGCTACTACCCTGAGCAAATATTAACCAAAAATATCACTTGAAGTCGAATTCACAGTACTTTGGGAATAACCCACATCCAATTGGATTTATAATTGACAGGTGGTCTGCCATAGTTCGAATCCTAGCCAGTGATCAAAGTCGGAATGTTTATCGTTTTAGTTTAACTAAAAGGCCAGGATCAAAACTTGACCACGGCAGAGGCACTTACCAGTTATAATTCCCACTGAATATGTTATGCCCTCATATAATGAATTCGACACTTAATTAAATGCACACATACCCATAAATACACACACACACACACACACACACACGTGCACGCGCATTATATATATATATATATATATATATATATATATATATATATATACATATATATATATGTGTGTGTGTGTGTGTGTGTATGTGTGTGTATGTACCTTTCATTATGAGACTTTTTCCTAGCTAATTCTTAGGTTTCGGGAATGCTTTGGGATACAATTGCGAAACTCTGTGCCTTACTCCCCATACTTGCAATTCACTATAGTCAGATACCTTACAAAAACCTAATATACTGTTAATGTCAAAAAATGGTCAGTGGTTTCCAATGGACTGTGCATAAATCGAGTAGGTACTTCTCCTTGGGAGGGAATCGAATTCAACTCTCTCCTCTCAGGTATACATAATATGTACATACCTCCAACCGCAAGGCCCAATAGAATAAGGCTAGAGTTACGTTTTGAAGATAAAGATGAGACAGAAGCTTAACAGTATAAAATTTAGAAACTCTTCAAAACTATGTCAGACCTATTTGGCACACGGATCCACGGAATAATGGAACTCATGATGGGCAACGCAGACCCCCCAGGATAGAGAGCGATGATCAAGCATCGAGAAGATCGGCAAGGCTGGCGATTGGGACAGGTAATCGCGCTTTCCCAATACAGATAATCCAGGTCATGACAGCCTTGGGCGCTGGTTAATTGTTTTCCTTATTTTAGTTTGATGTAGTTAGCACTAACGAGTGAAAGTTCATTGCTTTATTGAAATTTGTAACTGTAAAAAGTTGCAAGGTGATTATTTTCACTCGATATGTGAATTAGTATAAGGTGATCGACATATAACACATGCATACAATGGTATTAATACAATGGAGCAAAATGATAGTGCAAATGACAGAGGCAACAATGATAATTATGCCAAAAAGCCTTATTAAAGCCCAGTGCACACCAATCAAATCAATTTCGTTGGAAACAAAAGACTTTACTACGGTTTCCGTTCACATCAACTGCCTCCTTCGAAATCTGTCGATGAAGGCAATGGAGTGAAGAGCCTATTTCCCAGGGATGAAGATTTTATAATCGGGGTTGGTGATAAATAATGCCAGGGCCATTTTATAAAGGTTAAGAGTTTTACAGGAAAGGTACAAGAGACTATGAAGATTGAAGAGAAGCACAGAATTTCATGAAAGCCTAGTCAGAGGGAGCAGTAAACAAATGTAATGACCAAAGAGTGATAAATGATATGAAGTGATAAAGACAGATTTAAAGCCAAATGACTTTTTACAGTCGCCTTTCACACTTAGAGATTAATTCCTGAAGGAGCTGGAAATGCTCTTTGCCATCACGATAATAAACAAACTTCAACGCGTACATTAGGAACATCCGATCTTGTCACATGATAAGGTTTAGTCCTGTTACCAAACGCTGAAAACCATTAGCTTGAGATTATACAATTAAATTTCTGTTTTCCTTCATTTTGAGAGAGAGAGAGAGAGAGAGAGAGAGAGGGGGGGGGGGGGGGGGGGGGGGGGGGGGGGGGGGGGGGGGGGGGGGGGGGGGGGGGGGGGGGGGGGGGGACATCCAAGTCCATCGTATGTTAAGATCAAATGGGATCTGCCTCGTGACCAAAATCTGAACAGGCTGACAATCCTATTCAATGACGTTAAGCCCTTTGGGAAGGACATCTTACGAGACTCCTCATTCCTTTATTCTGTTTACATACTTCTTGCCTTTACTCGAATATTTCCGTATCGGTATCCCACAAACACTTATTCAAAAGCTATTACATCTATCTCTATTCTCTTTCTGTCGCAATCAAATACATTACCAGAACCAGTTTACTTCAGTAAAGACTAATGAGCTTAAGTGAGTAAAGCATGTGAAAGTCAAATCAAACAGATAGATGGGAATACTTGATAAACATAAATAATATGATTCGGTCAACTGTAAGTACTTCAACTATCGGAATCCACTTCATTTTACGGTCCTGAGCATGACGGTAAAGCCCAGAGGAAGGAAGAGTTAAAGACTGTTGGGGGGGGGGGGGGGGAGGCGGTAGGGTTGTATGAGGGGTTGGGGGTGGTGGGTGGTACTGGGACGGGGAATGGGATGGAGATTTGGAGAAAGGGAAGAAGGATGCGAGGTGACGTGGGCGTGTCCTTCCCTGACAGCTGGTCATCTGTCAACTCCTTAAGGCCGATTACATGACACTATCGGCTCCTGTCACTTACCTCCACTTACACACACTCCAAGAGACAGCTAGGAATGTTCACACTAATGTGCGGTCGAATCTTTCTGGCAAAGGATTTTACTTCTCTTTAATCTGTTGTTGGACGGCGTCTTTCCCGCGCATGTCCGCCAGAAGAGAAGAAGGTTTTACGTTGTTCTTTTCAGTACGAGGCATATTTTATTTATCTGTCATTAGTTGTAAAATCAAAACAAACAGACATCTACTGATGATGTATTTCCAGGAACATTCCACGACTAACTATTGTAAAACTGAACATTAATAACAAGAATAGAAAAAGTATTAGTAAGTTTTTAAAAAATCATTTGTTACAGGCTGTGTCGTTCTTTTAACAATAACACTACATATACATACATATATATATACTATATATGTATATATATATATATATATATATATATATAAATTATATTGTATATATATATAATATGTATTATAATATATAAGATATATATATATATATATTATATAATATATATATATAATAATGTATTGCATACATACATACATACATATATATATATATATATATATATATATATATATAATATATATATATATATATATATATATATATATATATATATATATATATATAATGATATATATATATCAACATAGGGTAGGTGTTTGCAAACCCCTTACCTTAAGCTATTTAGTAACTTTCACCACACGTAGAGCAGTGTAACGACTATCATTTTTTCCAACAGCAGTGTAAAAAAACGGTCTAGATATCTGGACCGTGTGTAAAACGTAAACTTCGTGATTCTAAAGCGAAGACGGTCGTCTTCGATTTAGGGATATCCTTTCCCATCAAGGGTTTTGGAACACGCTGCTCCGTCTTCAGGCACATTTCATCAGCGCCTCAAATACTCATCACCTCTCAGAACATGATAATACTGAAAATGTGCATTCAAACATATTATATGGAACTATGTATGAAGGAAAATCAGTTCTCTGTCTCTCCATTTCTCAGTAAAATCAGTTCTCTGTCTCTCCATCTCTCGCTTGACTTTCCTCAAAAATGTAATGTTTTCCATTACGAGTTATGAAAGATACAATCTCCGTTAAAAATATAACAAACTTTAAATTGAAATATTTATAAATAATTTCATTTATATGTATGTGTGTACATGCACCGGTGTGTGTATACTGCAAGGTTACACTGAATAATGAAACGTTAAAAGAATGTCCTGGAGCAAAAATATCTATGAATTCGAAATATGGTGTGCAATATAAGGCTTGTCAAAAAAAAAGAAAAAAAAGAAAGAAAACTCTGAATCCACGTGTTGAATTGAATTCCCTTGACGGACAAAGAAACGATAATAAATTTTTGATAGAGTTAAGCCAAGTTAGCCTAGATTTGAATAGTAAGGATTACTATTGGAGAAATGATATAGATATAAAGATACTGCACTTAATGTATTGTTGGATGGACAAAATATTATGAAAATTACCACTTCTTTAAGGATACAAGACATTTACTTGGTGCTCTAAAGTTAACTCTCTAACACAATCTTAAGCTACTCTGAATTTCATTGCCGATTTTCGCTTCGGCGACAACCTCGTCTGTGGAACCCAACTAATGTGCGTCGAAAAACAGGGATTGGATTCGGGTGTAATTTATAATTGTTGTCATCGACACTTTATCAGCTGCTTTTCAATCATTAGCTTCTAGTGCAACTTTCCTCCAAACAAGCTCTGGTTTTTCGTCGCCTTCTCGTATAATTAGAAATGAAAAACCTTCACATTCATGATTATGGATCAATTAATTCACTGATAGTTATTTCTTGAACAGACGAGTCTGTCAACGCAGGTGAATGGTGTAACTAGATATACAGTCAATGGATCAAATATGTGTACTGTTGCTAATGGTTTAATTAGCTCTTGGTTTCTCCATTTCTTGCATTTTCAAGATATTCACTTATATCTCTAAAATCTGGAAGACATTAAAGAAGAGATTATATTACCAAGAGAAATTCAGACACATTCTGGTTAGAAGACTATATTAGCATTTAGATCATTACACCACCAAAACAGTTTATGGTACGCTTAAGAGAGATAAGGATTTATTTGTTGCACAATTATAACCATATACGTCGAATTTTAATTGAGGTGAAATAACCTCAATCCTCACTACAGACTTCCGGTCACATTCATCCACTTTATGTATTGAAAATGCCACAGTGACCCCTTATCTTCTCCATTTTGTTTTGAATTTGAGGGCTTTCAGTGGAGATTGTATCCGAATATTCCAGGAGACAGAGGAGATAAGAGGTAAGTGTGGCATTTACAGTGAATAGTACTGTTGGTGAATGTGTAAGTGTTTACATATAAAAATAGGGATGTTAGTCCATATATATAAAAGTCTAAAACTAAAGAGGTCAACCAGATTGCTTGCAGGAATGTGATCAGACTAGAGACGCTAAAGATGACGTATACAATAAAAGTAGGCTAAGATAACATGCCGTCACCTGTAGTCATTCAATTGTTTATAAACATTAGTCCAAGCTCCCTGCTTGAGACAACTACCCCGACCTATTATTCAAACGGCCTACGTGATCTGTAGCGTGTCTCATTCGATTGTGTGTTCGTATGAAACTATGTCATCTGATAGTATGTTCATATGTTCGAACTACTGTCTGTTCCTTCATAACTTGTAACAGAGATGGTAGACAGGCAGAACAGAGTTAGCTATCGTCATTAGAAGACCTGTACCTCTTTACCTAAGCTTTATCATGTAGAGGAATAGGATTAGCCATCATCATTGGCAGAAGCGATCAAGCTATCGTCATAGAAGACTTGTACGATCATCCCCCCCCCATGATCTTCCTCATGTAAAACTTCAGAAGATTATACTATTTTTATACCTTGTGTTTCTACAAAAACCTCACCGAACCATGAGTTCAACACATCGTCGTAAAGATATACCGACTTCGTAAGTGATCTACAAAACCCCAGACACTCCATTGAAGATGGAAGTGCAATACCAACCGACTTAGCGTATAGATTATCGCTAGTCTAACATTACCTCATAGGGCGCCTTATCATACAAGGCAGAGCCCTAATAATTGGTGGCCAGCGGACCAGAAGAACTCTACAACGTCCTACGAAGAAAAAACAGAATAATAAATCATGAAGTCAACGACGACGAAAGCAGCAGATTCTTCAAGCAACCTAGTATCAATCATTAGTGAGCGACTTCAGAAAACAAACAAGATTCGTCAAGCAACTTAGTATCATCGTTTAGTGAATAACTTCAAGAAACAAAACCGACGTGTCCTTTTCCTACGGCAACGGAAGCTTCGTCTCTCATTAGAATCATTCAAGAAAACATCGTTAGTGAGCGTTTCCGGCACTGCAAGAAACAAACCGAACGCGTCTGCAGCATCGGATTTCAAGGGCTCGAATCATCGAAACAACGCGCACGGGGAAACTGAAGCCAAACCAGGTCGTCCGCTAAATAGAGGAGGACCAAGGCCGTGTGTCGTTATCGGAACGCCTGACTTCCCACAAAAGCAAGCTAAGTACAATTTTTATTCATTTGGAGTAACTCTGAGTGTTTCCTTTGCAGTCGAATTTCGTTATTCCTGTGGCTGAAGTTACGAGACATTCTTAATCTTACTTTTTTACAGAAATTATCTATATTTCATTGAGATTTCGCTACTGCGAGTTTTTATCTTTGAGTGTCTGTTTCCAGAAGTTCTACTGAAATATCATAATCATATACTATGTTAATTTTATCATTTTGGGTGTGATTATTAATCCCTTACGTAACAAATCATATTAAAACAGTGAATATGCGTTTACGCAGTGGACGTCTGTATTTATACAGATGCATGGATAGGGTCGTTAAGCACCGTATGATTAGAAAACACACAAAAAACAAGTGGAACACCCGTACAAATCTATATAAATTAGAGGTAACACTATTTCGGGTCATGACAATAAAATGCTCCCGCTTTGCAAAGTCCCGATCGCAGTTTTAGCCTTGAGTTTTTTTGTTATATAAAATATCGAACCTCAATGACTCAACTCAACTTTAAAAATATGGCTGGATTGCAAGGAATAACATGTCTGTAAAAAACTCTCATCAGGCTAAATGCGCTGACCAGGATCCCTCACTATTTCAAAGTTTAGCAAAGAATGAAGTACAAACAGTTAATATTGTATGCAGTAGTGATAACTTGTCTTATTAGTAATCGCTCAGTTCCTAATAGTTCGTCATTCATTGCTTTATACGTAACCAGCAACATAATGCTAAAACCAAAACACAATACGTTGCCGATGGTAATAAAGAGAAGGATCCTATTATTACAAAAAGAAATAGAAACAGTAGCCCGTTCGGAATCAAACAAGCAAACAAACTCGGTGACTGTGTCACCTAGTCAAGCGGTCAAGGTTAGTCAAAAAACTGCCGAAGTGTTCAAAACATAGCAAATTCCACACAATAAGCGACTCTAGCAGAGTGGGGAAAAGCGATGTTGGTTCATACCAATATCTTTTTGAATTAAAAAGGATTTTTCCTATGAAACACACGACCGTATAAGTATCAGAGCAGGTTTTCGTTTTAATTTTAATACAGTTAAGTAATAAATACTGGTGGATTAAGCCCAACTGTAGCGCCGTAAAAATTAGAATATCTTGTTTTATTTCTTTAATACACGTAATATCTTGTATTTACGGACTCACCGTCTGTTGTTCGAACTTCCCTAATGAGAAGTCCGGATAAGCGAGCGCTTACAGATACCTCTATAGTTATAAAAAACATTGATCTGTATGTAGTGTAATTGTAAGATCCATCTAGGGGTATACAAAAATATTATCTACATCCTGCAAAATAAGGCGTGTTTATCAAAGGAAAATCCTATAAACCTTCAAACATATTAAAATAAAAATCCGTTTTTTGAACAAAAAGAGACAGTTAATCAAATAATAACTTATATAAAGGAAACTATACATTTGTCTCATAAATCGTAACATTGTTCAAATGACCCAACAGAATTCTCCCACAACCACAGTCGTACTTTGCACGCAAAATCTCGAGAAGCATGCACCCTCGAATGCCTTAGTGCGTGTAAAAAGACTTTGCTGGGAAATGAAATTTTAATCCTTCCCGACACTCTGAAATAATAACGATTTCCGCGAACAAAGCCCTAAAAGTATACATATCGTGGATACAGAAGTTATAAATATCGCATTTTTTATTGTTGCTAATTTTTAATCACGCCCAACCAGTCGTGGATGATCTCTCTGATAATCTATCTAAAGTAATATCCGTAAAGTCATTCAAGCAGAGGTGATTCAGCAGAATTTTTTTTTTATCTTCTACCTGAATACCAGGAAGTTTCTCCACTAGCGAGTGATCTCTGGGAGAAAAACGGATGTAATTTAACACAAAACACGGTCTAAGGACAAACATAAAGATATTTACGTACCTTCGTATAGATTCTCAATGAAATTTCAAAATAGAGATAAATGACGAAGTTGAAAAATGTTAGTAATAGGAGTCCATTAGGAAATCAAAATAAGCCCATATAATTTTTCCTCAAATGTCATGCCTTAAAAGATCGGATTTCGCGTATCTGCGTAGATTCTGTCGGTTAAACAAGGAAACGACTCCCGATAGTTTCCAGTGCGATGTACCGACGACATCTTATCTCTGTTAGGTTAGAATAAATTTTTTTCACCAACTTGGACTTACTTAAATGCTTTTACCAGATACCATTACCTAAGTGATTGTACCTCATACACCGTTTTCAGCACACTCAGGGGGACGTTATCAATTTTTACGTATGCCTCCGGCTTACGTTGCGCCCCAATTATAATATCGTGTTTGGAGACTTTTTAGGGGATACCCTACATGCCTATATGGATGATCTTGTAATCATTTTTCTAATACCTTAGAAGTACATTCACATAAAGTAGAGCTAGTGCTACAGAGACAAAGACAAATAATCTCAGAGTAAAATATCTAAATGTGAGTTTTTAAAAAACCGAACATGTTATCTAGGTTTTATGTGTCTGGTCAAGGTCTTAAAAGTAGTCCATGGTAAGGTGTCGGCTATTCATAACTTTCCGGTACTTATTAAAGCGTAAAAAACCAGGGGGATACAGCACTTTTGCGCTGTAGTGGTATTACAAATCGTATGTAAATATGTAACTCTTCAATCATGACAGCTCTTTAACAGATCTTACGAGAAGAGCGTAGATTTATTATGGTCTGAAAAGCATCAACAGGCGTTCGATATCTTAAAAGCGGAATAATGCAGCTTACCTAACTTAAAAATCCCTGATTTAAATAAGGAATTTTTTTTTATTGCAACAGACGCCTCAGACCAAGGGGTAAGAGGGGTATTACTTCAGTCATATGATAAACAGTTCTTCCCTATAGCTTTTTATTCACGTAAACTAAAGCCCTCTGAAAGTAAATATGCAGTAATAGGCAAGGAAGGGCTAGGTATCTTTAACACTAGTACATTTTAAGTTCATAATCTATGGCTATCCTGATAAAGTCCTTACTGAACATGAGTCCTTTACCGAGTTTTTCAAAGGCTTTAATCACAGTCCAAAGGAACTCGGTGACAAATGATCATTCAGGTCTTTGAGCCAAGATAAGATATCTACCTGGGAAAGCAAATATCATAGCTGACGCATATCCCGCAATCCCGCACCATACCGCAAAGAACCATTAATTAGACTAAAAGATATAGAAACATCCGTACCTATTGTTAAAACCGTATCTAAACAAGAAAATTCCTTAACCCAAGAGATCGCGAGCATTGAATATCTGGGTTGGAGCGCAGAACTGTTACAAACTGAACAAAGCAAGAGTCAACAGACATACCCAAACAATAAACACTTCGAAACGGAAAACAGAGTCAGCAGCAATAAACACCAAACAATAAACACTTCGAAACGGAAACAGGGTCAGCAGCTAAGCGAACAGGGTACGGGCTAACACACTTCGAGCAGAAACCCTAAAGCAAAAGTATATTTAAAGTATGTGTATCAGAATAATGTAATCAAATGTAATATTATATGTAGGTCTGTGACGAGGTAAACCCGAAGAACCCAACAGATGACTGACGACCAGGTATTAGTAATAATCTCTTTCATACCAATCGTCATGAAAACTGTTGCATTCCGTCATCCAGGGTTCCCTACTATGTCACAGAAAGCCAAATCACTATTTTACTGGCTACAATGCTTACAGATATAAAAAGCACATAACTGGATTGTAACACGTGTCATGAAGACAAGGGACCACACTAAGACACCTGTCAGTTTAGGGACCTATCCTGTGCCAAATCAATCCTTGAAAGAATATACGTAGAATTATTAACAAAGTTACGAGTCTGACAGAGCAAATAAACACTTCTTAGTGTTAATAGTTCCTTGACACGTTTATATAGAATTAATAGCACTAAAAACAAAACACCGCAATTGAGTGCGTTACGAATATTTATGAGTGCTAAATCAGTAAATATGGAATTCACACATATAATCTGTGACTCGGGTGGTGTAAATCAATAATAATCTCCTTAACACGTTGTGTGAATTCCTTTCCATTAAGAAAACCAATAATATATTTGATCACCAGAGTCAATCGGTTTGGTAGAATAACGGATAATAAATAGGAAGTGTCATGTCTTACGAGTTACAACTCGTGATGTTGGATCCGAACTGGATTATAGCGGTTCTCGCGGTTTTAAATACCTTTATCATTGATATCTTGTATCTATAGAATTGATGCCGCAAGTAGCCTTATACGGTACGCCGCTAGAACACTTTTCCACATATTCAAGCCAACCATTAATTTATCAAAGATATATAAAAAAAATATATAAATAAATATAAAAAAATAAAATAAATATGGATACAAGTGGAGTCAATATAATACACTCCGTAAGAAGTCGGAAGGGTTACAAATTATAATAAAAAAAAGGAATCACGATAATATCAATAAGCAAAACGTAACCATTAAATATCCAAATATATATGCGTAAAGATTTGAACTCTAACTTAACGCTTTAGTAATGACAAATAAGCTAAAAGTTCAAATACATATCCAAAACCTACTGACATATTGTCTGTCCCGGTGATTTATTATCGTAGTCCAATGAAAAAAAAAAAAAAAAAAAAAAATTAAACTAAATAAATAAAATAAATAAAATAATAATAAAATAAAATAAATAAAATTAAAAGAGATTTTAAAAGTCCAGGAAGTCTAGAAGTGAAAATGTTATCTATGGAATAATCCTATATGAATCTTAATACAGGGCTAATAATATATATTGAATTTGTATGGAAAACCTTTTCATATAGTTTGAATAAGGAATATTTATTTAACATAATGCCAACATGAAACTAATATTGTTCAATTTTGGTACTGTTGTTTTTTTTTTTTCAGACATTCTTCTCATGCGGGTGGAGAATTAAAACACTAAAATATCATTTGAAAATACTAAAGTCGTATCTCTTACAGCAAGTAACGTAACTCTTAGCTGGCTGAGAGCAATCTCCTGCCAAGTGACGACGTCATCATTGCCGTATCAGCATTTGTTCCTTTTAACCTCAATAATCTGCTTACACAGGCTTCATCTGTGTCGTCTCTGCTTGCAACAGCAGATTGACTGGATGAAAGGAATGCTCAGCTCATGAACTTCACATGTGGTTCATAGGTCACATGACAGGCCACATAACATATTCTTATCCGTGTGTGTAATGCAAGTAGTTAAGGACTTGCAATCATTTTAAAATTAATAAAAAAAATAAGGAAATAGAGTTTCTATAACATCAAAATGAATTAATCTTTTCTGAACCTCATAGACATTTAGAAGTATCACGATATGGATATGGATTATTTACTTGCAACATTAGCCTATTACAATTCAAGTAAAACATTCATGGGAAAATGTCACATTTTCTTGAAAAACCCAAAGTTTATTTAGAAACTAGTTACATAGTGGGTTTTTTTTTTCGTTGCATCTCCTACCTATTAATAATGTTTTAAAAGTTAACCTCAGAGGATGCGCACGAGAAAATTGAATATGAAACTTTAGTTAGGGCAACATAGAATCATGATTAATCTTCTCTTTGACTCTTATGTTGCCTGGCAATCTTACAAGTTAGCTCCGTTTTCCACTTCTTTGTCTAGTAACTTACTACCAGTAATATCGAATTTTTCTTTGAGATTCGTATTGATATCTATTTATTTTTTATAATTATGGATATTTTTACAAGTCATCATAGACCTGGATAGGTTCACTCATTGTTAATGCCATGGATAAAAAAGTTTGTACAGCGGATTCTTTTGAATTCCAAAATATCAGCGAATTCATGTGGGTTACGCTGGTCTAAATGGCTCTCTCCCTCCCCTGTATTTGGATGTCGTCTGAATTTACTTTTGCCCTTGTGACAAGTATAATTTCACTTGCAGGCTGATTAATGGAACCTGGTTACAGTATCCTGCAGTACGAGAGTTTCACATAGCAACTTCAAAAAATCGTTCGTCGCAGCGGACGACTACAGTCAAGTAACAACCGCCTACAATGTGAAAGGAATTTCATGGACTTCTTCGACCGACACCGTATCCTCCGTCGTTAATCTCGTTTTAATGCGGAACGCTCCGGCGGCTGTGGAAATCGACTACAAATGGGACATACTTCCGACAATTACGACCCGAAGGATATTCAACTCTACTTTGCTGGCGAAGGACTCGTGCTGGGGTATGATTTTTTTTTCATCGCGAACGGAATCGTGTAGCTTAGGATGCAGAGAATAAGTATGAGCGCAAAATAGAACGTTGGAACCCGCCCAGGCAAATTTTCCCTTGTTTAACCATTGAAAAAAGGCCGTTTCAATTGGCTATAGGTGGTTGTCTGGAACTGTGTAATGGACGAAAAGTGGTTCGAAAGCTAGTTAAATGTGAAGTAGTATAACCTCGGTCATGTATCCTATATATATAAATGATCATAAATAACAGAATCTAAATATATCTTTGTCGTGTACGCAATAGGAATCTCTTATATATAATTGATCATAAATAAAAAACAGAGTCGAAATATATCTTTGCGTGTACGCAATAGGAATCTCTTATATAGATGATCATAAATAACAGAGTCGAAAAATATATCTTTGCGTGTACGCAATAGGAATCTCTTATATAGATGATCATAAATAACAGAATCTAAATATATCTGTGTACGCAAATAGTACGCAATAGGAATCTATTTAAAGTGCACATATATAATCATAATTATATGAATCCATATACATATGTATAAACAAATCAGGTAGCCTCTAATCAATATGTTACCTTTTATCTACCAATATCTGCAGTTATTTATGAGTAGTATATGAATTACTAATCAGATATATAACATTTAGCATAAAAATCAACGAATCAATCAGCATAACCATTAATAATTTTATCAATTCATATATGAAAATTTTTATCAGTTAAAATATGATTTTTATCATGTTAATCTTCATTCTATGCAATTATCAGAGTACATTAGTATTTTCTGTAGCATAAGTATCTTAAAGAGATGAAGTGAAAAAACTGTATCATTATATATCACGTGATCACTATTATTTACCAATATCATTGTTTTATATTTTATTCCTTGAATCAATTCATGTACACCATGAATTTTTATTTACTTATATATATCTATATATATTCACAATAGTGTCTGTATCAACACTCCTATAAGTCAAATGCAAGTCAAGTTTGAGTAATATTCAGTAGTTGGTTTTGGTAGCTGACCGAGCTATGTAAGTGTTTACATAATAAAATGGAATGTTAGTCCATATATATAAAAGTCTAAAACTAAGAGGTCAACCAGATTGCTTGCAGGAATGTGATCAGACTAGAGACGCTAAAGATGACGTATACAATAAAAGTAGGCTAAGATAACATGCCGTCACCTGTAGTCATTCAATTGTTTATAAACATTAGTCCAAGCTCCCTGCTTGAGACAACTACCCCGACTATATTCAAACGGCCTACGTGATCTGTAGCGTGTCTCATTCGATTGTGTGTTCGTATGAAACTATGTCATCTGATAGTATGTTCATATGTTCGAACTACTGTCTGTTCCTTCATAACTTGTAACAGAGATGGTAGACAGGCAGAACAGAGTTAGCTATCGTCATTAGAAGACCTGTACCTCTTTACCTAAGCTTTATCATGTAGAGGAATAGGATTAGCCATCATCATTGGCAGAAGCGATCAAGCTATCGTCATAGAAGACTTGTACGATCATCCCTGATCTTCATCATGTAAAACTTCAGAAGATTATACTATTTTTTATACCTTGTGTTTTCTACAAGAACCTCACCGAACCATGAGTTCAACACATCGTCGTAAAGATAATACCGACTTCGTAAGTGATCTACAAAACCCCAGACACTCCATTGAAGATGGAAGTGCAATACCAACCGACTTAGCGTATAGATTATCGCTAGTCTAACATTACCTCATAGGGCGCCTTATCATACAAGGCAGAAGCCCTAATAAATGTGGTTAGTGTCAGTACATATTTCAACAGAGAAGAAGGAATAGGGTCAAAATGGTAGGGGTGTCAGGACTGCGAGGTAAAACGTGAAACAAGAGTCAATAAAAATGTAAAACAGCTGTAGAGAAATAACACAACCTTACCACTAGACCAATGTAACAATAAACCAGCCACTCTCCCGTCTAAGTGTTTCGCTGTCACCACAGAAATTTATAATTGCCCTCAGGACAGTATCTTTTACATTATACGTCCTTAGCAGACTCCACATTGTACTGGTATCAATTCATCATTTTCCTTCACTCTTAAAATTCACACAAAATTGTTTCAAATTGTTTTATTTTAAGCATTACTTGATCCTTATTTCCTCCTCTTTCAAAACCATATCGCCGTACCCTAACCGGTTCTTCTGTCATTTGTTTTATTGTCTCAATAAAAATCCTACCATGGACCGTCTTCCATAAACAAAATATTATGTATTGTACATTTTAGTGTAACGGCTGTCTACTTTAAGTCAGACCTGATAGACACTGGTCTGCCTGATTACTTTCACTACTATTACCAGGACCCACTCTCCACTCAGACAGGTAGAGAACGAGGCGCGAATGAGTGATGGTTTCTGCTGCAACCCTACGTGCACGTCCTGCAGTCCTGTGCACCAGTCTAACCCACGCCATCCTCGTGTGTACACCTTTTCATTGTGATATTTTTCTACTAAGACATACTTCAATGTTGCAGATATGCTAAACAACTACTTCGGTGCTATATTACAGGAGGAATAACATCAGGATCAGACATACGATACTTCCATTTTCCAAGGACAAAAGAACTTAAACAACATGGATTTATTGCTGTTGTCGCACTTATAGTACAAACGCTGATAATGCAGTGGAATACTCTGTGCATTTTGCTGACACTGACTACAAAGATGACATGAAATCCAGACCCCTTGGAATCGATACTCCAAAGCGACAATGAACATTAAAAGGATGATGCAATTCCAACTCTCCTTATGCCTCAACGTAATTAAACTGTAATGCAATACTAAGTATTAGTTTTGTGTGTGTGTTTTAAGGCGTTGTTACAGTTTTCAGCACTGTAGAGCAATTTTTGTATGATTCGTTGAACTGATGGGACTGTGTATTTATGCAAATGTGTCATTGCTTCGACTTTTTTTTGTTGAACCATTGTTGATGGAATTACATGTATGCAGTTTTGATTATTAAGTTTAAATTTCAGTGCATTCTACTGTACCTTTGTCCATGTACAAATCTCAGGTCAAATAACGATCCATCTATCGGTGGTTATTGATGGGTCAGGTCATAGGTAATGGATTAGGCTTGCACATGAAGAGATCGGTCTTAACAGGTGAAAACCAACAGACGGGTCAAATTAATATAGCAATTTTACATATTTTTAAAGTTCTTATGAGTCAGGTAAAATTAGTTTTACAGTGTTACATATTCTTATATCCCTTGTGTTCTTATTTATGAATTTTAGGCACTACAGATGCAAGTGACAGGTCGAGTGAGAGGTCTTAAAGACAGAGAAAAGTAGAATTAAGAGATCCTTGAGGAAATGTTGTCTGCAGCTGATGGAAGTGAATTAGTCATTGACAAATATAATAACAGTGATAGCTGCTGCAGTGTCAGTGACAATGGTCATGCGCAGTCTTGTGATGAAAAATTGCCAAATGAATCTAGTGGAACTGATAAGGGGCAATCGGTGCTACTAGTGAGGAACTGCAACGGAAAATTAACCAGTTAGAAAAGGAGAATATTAACCTTAGGAAAGAGGATAATGAATTAAAGTAAACAGTTCTTGATTTAAAGGCAAACGTAGGAAAATGTAAGCAGAGGTGAACTGTACGCTCCCTCAGAGCCATTTTATTCTCAACCAAGTACAATGAGGGAATTTTTCAAACTATGCGCGGACGGACTCAGTCTGCAGGCGGGAAAAGAATACTTTAATTTTTTTTTTATCTGAAATTAAATGTGCGGGAGTTGTATTAGGATAGATAAGAAAAGACCTGCAGAAGTAAAAGTAAAAATCATATGAACGTGATAAGGTAATAGTATGTAGAACAAACAAACATTACTGCATTAACCTGTGTACGTACATCATTTGAACATAAACACTGTGTACATAAAATTTACAGTAATGTAATATTTATACATTTATTCCTCTTTCAGAAATATACTATAGACATGATAAATATGCTGTCAGTTAATCTAGGATATCCAAATCAATCAAGAGAGAGAGAGAGGGAGACGGAGCAGGCAGGAGAGAGAGAAAGAGGGAGAGGGCGCAGACAGGTGAGTTGTGGATCAGCTGTCGTCACTGTGCAGAGGGAGCGTAAATCGGGTCTCAGTCCGTCTACCTACTGAATAATGATTGATGAAATTATTTCAACAAAGATTTACTCCTGTAAGGGTCTTAGAATTAATAGTGCAGCATATAAGTAAAAAAAATACTTCAATTTACGATACAAGCATGAAATTGGCTCATTTTAACACACACTTTTGAAAAATCTGTGTCCACACAAAATGTTAATATATATATATATATATATATATATATATATATATATATATATATATATATATATACATATATATACATATATAAAGGTATAAACCACGAAGGAAAGATAAACAACAGAGTGTCAGCAAGATCTTTCGACTCAACGTCCTTTACTTAGCAAACTGACTTACATGAGAAATTTAGAGTACAGGAGAGGTCGTATAAGTGACAGATAGGGATTATAAGGAGATTAGTACCTAGAATCCAAGACACCTGGAGAATGAGTAACCTTTCCAAACAAGCGTAAACATTTAAGAACAAAAAGATTAAGTCCAACTGCTCAGACACAGGGACAAGACAAAGGATTATAGAGCGGCAGCTGATTATATTCAGATCTTTGGTAAACAAAATCTTATCCACAAAGCATATTAAACAAACATATACAAAGAAAATATCTCTAAGACAATTGATTTGTATTTAAGTCAGTAATTATATCTTTGAGGTCATTCTTAAACATGTTACAAAACCAGGGTCTAAATGAAACAGGCCACGACTAATATTAAAATTACAATGGGAAGTAAGTTGTATTATGGCAGATTCTAAAATATTTCGTGATAAGACATGTTTTGATCTTGCAATTACTGAACTACCAATCCAATTGATCCGGTGGTTGTTTTCACTTAAATGAATGAATATTGCGTTAGATGTTTGTTTTAATTTTACTATTAAGCCCTTGCTCGACTGTCCGAGATAAAAGGAGGGGCAGTCCATACATGGAATTTTATATATTATGTTGTTTCTTTCCCTGGGGCCATTTTTTATTAACATTCCTTTTAGTGTGTTATTATAAGAAAAAACTAGGTTGACCTTAAAGGCTTTTAACAATGATTTAATAGTTTCAAATCCGTTAAAATAAGGCAAACTGCGAATGTTCTTAGAATAGAATTTTCTTTCTCTGTGTTACTTACACTATAAAACACACACACACATATATATATATATATGGTATATATATATATATATATATATATATAATATATATATATATATATATATCTATAATATAAACTCTCTCTCTCTCTCTCTCTCTCTCTCTCTCTCTCTCTCTCTCTCTCTCTCTCTCTCTCTCTCTCTCTCTCTCTATATATATATATATATATATATATATATATATATATATGCAGGGGTCCCTTTCCAAGATGCAATATCGATAAATAGCACAATCAAAATGCTTCTATCTTTCTTAGTTGCAGAGTGACTTTATCACAATGGTAAATATAGTAGTATGAGCACTGGTGATATCTTCAATCTATTTACATATGTTTATAAGATATATATATATATATATATATAGTATATATATATATATATATATATATATATATATAAATATATATATAAATAAATATATATATTATATATATATATATATATATATATATATATATATATATAAATCAATTCTTAGAAGGCAAGTTTCGAATGTGGTTACTAGCCTATTTCCTCATGTTGACTCCCAGGTGATGCTGATAAATGTTAAGCAGGGTCGACTAGCTGGGGCAGGCTTGAATCGAACCGTTGACCTTACATCCCCCATCATTGAGCTATTCTACGCAGTAAGATAAGCAGTTCTTCTAAAGAAGGCGTCTCTCTGGAAAACCCAATATTGATAGCTACTGCTGCTCTCATTCTTACCTTCTGAGTGAAATCAAGGATAAAGATAAAGCCACTTTGCAAGAAGATTCCACACCACTAACAGTTTAATATATATGCTTGTGGCAAAGGGCCAAGTATCTGGTTACTACACTTACCAGTCATAAAATATTACCTCACCACAGCCAGACACCTGAACCTTTATCACAGGTAAAATACGACTGAATACTCTAAAGGCAACAGTGATCCTTAAACAACTTACTAGTACTGCAGAAAATCAGACTAAGTTCATTAAAACAGGTGTGAGGTGATCTTATATAATTAAATTAATTAAAGGGCATCACTCCATCAACAACTTTAAAAGTCTTAGTATTTCCCTGATTTTAAAAGTCTAAGTACTTCCCTGGTTCAAACTCACTTCAATTAAATTGAAGGAAAACAGTTCAATTACCACTATATTTCTAACTAAACCAAATGAAGTATACTGGTGAAAAAGAAAACACTTATAAAAACTTTAAATACAAAAATTTATTATCAAACTCAAAATTTATAGGTGAAATTCACAATCTCAGGGAAATTTACTGTTACTTGAAAGCAACACAAAGTTTAATTAATTCTTGAATTAATTAAGTAAAATTCAATCAAAATTAATTCATCTCAGAAATCAAGAAAATTAATTAATTAAATCGAAATCCAAGTGTTAGGTAATAACTAAAATTTGGAAATTAATTCACAAGTGCTAAAGAACACTAAAACTTGAAAAGAATTCTTAGTAAATGCAAATAATTCACTAGTGTTAAATTCAATTAAATATGCAATGATTAATTATTGTAAAGAATTATGTTAATCAAATTGTGAATGTAAATGAAAAAACAGAAAAATGTGGAAAATACCAAAAATGCAAAAATAAAGCATTAACCACACAGAATATATATAAAAAACACACTTCAATAAGAAAAATGGACAAATGCACAAAAAATCACTTCGATAAAATAAAATAGGTAAATCACACAAAAATCACTTTTAAAGAAATAAACACAGAACATAAAAATTTGCAAAGTGTAAAAAATGAAATAGTTACCAAACCACAGGAAATGTGTATTAAAGTTGCAACTTTAAAATTGTAATAACACTTTACCTTGGTACCAATTATGTTTCTGCTGCAGCTAGCTCCAAAATTTCACCATAAACAATTCACCATATTTCAAAAAGAAAAGGCGCTGTTACACACTTGTACAATATTTGTTCAGATTCCGCATCAAGCACTAAGCAATATTAAATAACTCAAGAAATACGAAATCTAAAATTTATGAGTGACCAATCACTAAGTATACGATTTTTACGTTAATTTTGGGAAAGAGAGACAGCTAATATCATAAAAATTCACTTTCCAAACAATAAGTAGAGGGAAAGTGAGATTACAGTTATAAATAAGATTTATCATTAAATGATTTAGGACGATAAAAGTCTTTTGAAATAAAAGATATGATTATAGAATCTTTTCTAATGATTTTTAAGTTTCGTCATTTCCTTGAGTGACGTCACAAACTTTCCACTTCAAAATTTAAGCTACTTACGTGTCAACAAATTCTCTTTTGACAAATCGAGAGATACAAGAGTTAATTTACTAGTAATATTAGATAGTTTTCAATACAAAAACATCTCTGACTACTTATATGAAATGAAAGGCATCAGACATATGTGAAACATTTTATGCTTACGGAAGATGATGCAATCCTTCATGTGATTAATCGAGAAAGGCACAAGTGTGAAACAAGTATCAGCATCGCATGAGCACAAAAAAAACCCAAAAACAATGGAACCGCACGGCCCAAGTGGTGACAGCTATTTTCTTGCTTCGAACAGACAATGCTAATCTCTTTTTTTCCTCACAATTTAAGTTATTTAAGTTAGGTTTTGAATTATGTTATGCGAATTCTGAGCATACATTATTAGAACTTACTAACTCTAAGCTAAATAAGGAATCTGAAAATATTGCAAACAATTTTACAACACTTCATACAGTTTAAGAGAGGACGATATGCATTACGAAAGCAACAGCATATAAGTATATATATACATATATATGTATATATATATATATATATATATATATATATATATATATATATATATATATATACACACACACACACACACACACATATATATATATATATATATATGTGTGTGTGTGTGTGTGTGTGTGTGTGTGTGTGTATATCTATATATATATATAATAGTATATATATACCAAACACACATACACACACACATACTATATATTTTGCTATCGAAGTGCCAAGTAATCTGGTTACCTTGCAATCAAAATATTACCTCACCAAAAGCCAGACAGCCATGAACCCTCATAACACGTTTAAAACGAACTGAATACTCAAAACAGGCAACCAGTGATCCCCCTTAACACTTACCAGGTATTACAAAAAGAAAATTCAGACTGAACGTTTCATCAAAAAACTGGGTGTGAGGTAATCTTGTAATAGTAATTTAAATTAATCAAAGGGCAATCACTCCATCAACAACTTTAAAAAGTCTAAGTAGTTTTCCCTGAGTTTTTAAGAACAGTCTAAGTACTTCCCATGGTTCTAAAGTAACAATTCCAAATAAACATTGAATGGAAAGCAAAATCAATTACCAACTCTATGTTTCTACCTAACATAAATATAATCAATAATTAAATTAAATATACTGGTTATAAATGAAAATACTTATAAAAACAAAATTTTAAATACAAAAATTTATTAGTTAAATTCAAAATTATAAGTGAAATTCGACAATATCAGGTAAAATTACTGTTACGTTGAAAAACAAAGTAAAACCGTTTTAATTATTCTTGAATCAAATTAAGTAAAATTAAATCAAAATTAATTTATCAAACAAAATTCAAGGAAAAATTAATTCAATCAAAATTCAAAAGTCAAAAGTTGTTAGGCAATAATTGAAAAATTTGAAGTTAAATTCACAGTGCTAAACAATAATAAAAACCTTGAAAAGCATTCTAAGTAAATGTAAATTAAATTCACAAATGGTTGAAATTTTAATCCAAATTGTGCAACTGAGTTAAGCAATGAAAATAAACTAAGTCCAATTAAACTTGTGAATGCAAAATGAAAATATAAAATAAAAAGACACACTTCAATACGAAAAAATGAAATAGTGCCTCAAACAATTGGAACAAATACACCAAACACAAAAAAATCAGCAATGTGTTAAAAGTGTAAATCTTTTTCACTCAAAAAAACATTGTAATCCCAACAGGGTTTTTTATCAAACCTTCAAAACCATGTTGTTTTAGTTTAACCACTGTTCCTAACAATTATTAGTTAAACCACATCCTCCCTCATCCCTTCCATTATTAGTTAGACACAATTTCCCTATCCGTTTAATTAGTTGCAACACTAATAAAAATATAAACCACTTTACCTTTTTGGTATAACCCAACTTCTTTCTCTGCCTGCAGTCTTGGGGTAGATCCTAGTGTACCTATCCGCGGGCGGCCTCCCAGAGTATGGCAGTTAGTTGCAGTTTTTCTATGCAGTTTTACCCTCCTTAGAGCAGAATTTGAAGTAATATTTTTATTCGGGAACGACTCTAATTTACCTTTTGGAACCTCTATCCTAACTGGTTTAAACGGGGTATTCCCCATTGGGAACCGGGGTTTGGGTTTTTGGGTGGGGAACAAAACCCCAACCTCTATCCTACGGGTAAGGGGGACCTCCCAGTGGGGAAACCGGGGGTTTTTGGGGTGGGAGAAAACCAACTTGGGGGGAGATTTTTGCCGTGTTAGTTGTTGGTATTTCCCAACATTTTGTATCACTTTTAAAAACACGAAATTCACAGGCGGAAATTAAGAAATAACAAAAACTTAGCTATAGTGGAGCCGTTCCATATCCATATTTTGCTACTACCACTACTACCACTCAATGAATCCTACTACCGCAATGGCCGCTAATGCTACTGCGCATGCGCTAACTGTAAGGGATCTTTTTTTGGCCTAAACTCGGGACTTCTTAGTGAGGAAAAAGAAAATGGGGGTTTTACGGGTAGGGCGATATATGTATTTAAGCCAAACACGTTACAGTATGGACCCCTACATTTGGCTACCTCTGGGGACTGAGTGAAGGAGTTGGGTTGGTGGTAACAGGGTTCCCTCCCAGCACCTTTGGCAGTTTCTGCGCCAAATTTTGGCCTTTTTTTTTCCTAATTTTGGGGGGTGTAAAAATTCGCTTTGGCTGGTTAGTGGTATTTTGGCTGGTTTTCAAACACTGGTCCTATTTGAGGCTAAACACTGATCCCACGTTTTGAGGAATCTTCTCCCCAGATTGGGAATTTTTTGAAGGTTTTGTTCAGGGAAAAATCTGGGGGTAATTTGAATAGGTTTTGTCAGTAAAAACTTGGTTAACATTTAAGCAAAAATATGTTAGAATGGAATTAAAAATAAAAATCACACACAGACACCAGATGAACCACAAAACAACATGGCTGCCGGGATTCTCAAGGGTAACGAGCCCTCATTTTTCAAATTTGAATTCAATTCAATTTCGTTTTTTTTCCTGCATTCCTTCTATTATTAGTTTTATATTATTCTAACTCTAAAAAACTATGATTGCCGCTATACAAGCATATATATGATAAAAAAATATGTCATTTATAAAGATAGATATAAACGCAACATTATAGTTTGCCGGTTAATTTGGGTTGGTTTGGATTTTACCATTTGGCGGGATTTTGGCTGGTTTGCATGGTAGACTTTTGGACTGGTTTGGTCGTGGTGTCATCTGGGGTAAAACCCTGGCTGGTCAACCCATCACGTTTGAGTTACATAAAAGCAGATTTACCTATTTTGTTTGATTAAACATGTTATTAGTTAATTCTAAGTTGTTTATTCCTTTTCATTTTCCATAGATTTTTTTTGTATAAAATAACTGTTTTTGAAAAATATCCCCACCTAATTCATTTTCACTATATATTAACTGGAAATATTAATGTTCTAATTCTGAAGGACAGATCCACCTTAAAAATGGCCACTACGGGTTTGATATAGTAAACTCAGTTTTAGGATCGTTTCGATAACCATACCTACCTTTGTTACGTGAAAGTTGCAACAATTGCGGTTGCATATTACATACCCACACTCCCTATATCCATTTAATACACAAGTCAATCCCTCCCCTTTTCCCAGTTTATTCACGGACTGGCTCTTTACGTTACCACCCATTTACAATGCATTTCTCCCGAACCGAATACCAATACCTATTTAAAAGTTTGGCCATTATTATTATAAAATAAACCCCCCTACATTTCAATTTATATTAATTTATTTAAATATTATAGGGTTTTTTTCCATTAGTTCTTATAAAACCTTAACATTTCAATATCTTCCATTATACACTTTTAATACAGACCATTACAATTTACACCTCCCTTCCAGGTTTTCCTTACTATTTACGCAGTTGATGTATGGGTTTACTTTTTACATTTTTACAACACTTCCACACCCATCCAAAGTTGAGGTTATATGTCATTTTTACCTACTGGGGGCCCAAATGCCCATCCCCCAGTTTAGGCAACATACCCTTAGGTTTAGTTTGTTTATATGTTGGGTTTACCTACTAGTTTTACTTCATTGAATGGGGGTTTACCCGGTTAGGTCTAGGTTGGTTAGTTCTTCAAGGGTGGATACCGGGGGGGGGGGGGGGGTTACATTCCCACTTACTTGGTTACCTACTAGGTTATTAGTTTGGTTAGGTTACATTCCTTACTAGGTTAGGTTAGGACTTTAAGGGGGGTTTGGTAACAGGGGGTGAAGCCCCCATGGTCAGGGCCAATTTATTCCCACTACTAGGTTTAGGTTTAGGTTACGGTTGGTTTAGGTTACATTACCTTTTACTAGGTTGTACGTTAGGCCTTTAAGGGGGAGGGTACGGGGGGGCGAACCCCAAACCTGGTCAGGTAATATTCCCACTTACTAGGTTTAGGGTTAGGTTAGGTTGGTTAAGGTTACCATTCCTTTACTATGGTTACGGTTAAGGCCTAGTATTTCCCTTACTAGGTTAGGTTAGGTTAACGTTACCTTACTAGGTTAGGTTATGGCCTTTAAGGGGGGGGGGTGTAAATCGGGGGGGGCGAAAGCCCCCTGGTCAGGCAATGTTCCCTACTAGGTTAGGTTTAGGTTATGGTTTGGTTAGGTTACATTCCTTACTAGGTTTAGGTTTAGGACTTTAATGGGGGGTACGGGGGGGTACGAAGAACCCCCCTGGGTCAGGCAAAATATCCCTACCTAGGTTAGGGTTAGGTTAGGTTGGTTAGGTTTTACATTTCCTTACTAGGTTAGGTTAGGACTTTGAAGGGGGGGTACTGGGGGGGCGAAGCCCCCCTGGTCAGGCAATATTCCCTACTAAGGTTTAGGTTCGGGTTTAGGGTTGGTTAGGGTTACATTCCCTTACTAGGTTATTAGGTTAGGCCTTTAAGGGGGGGTTAACGGGGGGGGTGAAGCCCACCTGGTTCAGGCGCAATATTCCCTACCGTAGGTTAGGTTGGTTAGGTTTAACATTCCTTAACTTAGGTTACATTAGGCCTAGTATTTCCCCTACTAGGTTAGGTTAGGTTTACGTTCCGTTACTATGGTTAGCTTTATGGCCTTTAAGGGGGGGTAAAAAACGGGGGGGCGAAGCCACCCTGGTCAGGCAATGTTCCCTACTATGGTTAGGTTAGTAGGTTGGTTACGTGCGGGTTACCATTCCTTTACCTAGGTTCGGTTAGGCCTTTAAGGGGGGTACGGGGGTGCGAAGCCCCCAACCTTGGTCAGGCAATATTCCCTACTAGGTTAGGTTAGGTTAGGTTTAGGTTGGTTAGGTTTTACATTGCCTTACTAGGTTACGTTAGGCCTCAAATATTTCCCTACTAGGTTAGGTTTAGGTTTACTTTCCTTACTAGCTTAGGTTAGGCCCTTTAAGGGGGGGGTACGGGGGGGCAAAGCCCCCCTTGGTCAGGCAATGGTTCCTACTAAGTTAGATAGGTTAGGTTAGGGTTAACATTCCTTACTAGGTTAGGTTAGGCCCTTTTTTAAGGGGGGGTACGGGGGGGCGAACGCCCCCCTGGTCAGGCAATCATTCCCTACTAAGGTTAGGTTTAGGTTATGGTTTAGGTTACATTCCTTTACTAGGTTATTTGGTAGGTTAGGTTGGTTAAGGTTTAACATTTTCCTTACTAGGGTTACGTTAGGCCTTTAAGGGGGGGTAAAAACGGGGGGTCGGGGCGCAGCCCCTGGTCATGGGTAATGTTACCCTTACTAGGTTAGGTTAGGGTTAGGTTTGGTTAGGGTCTTACATTCCTTACTAGGTTAGGTTAGGTCCTTTAAGGGGGGGTTTAAAACGGGGGGGTGGGGCGAAGCCCACCATGGTCCATGCAATATTTCCCTACTAGGTTAGGTTAAGGCGTTAGGTTGGTTAGGTTACATTCCTTACTATGGTTACCGTTAGGCCTAGTATTTCCCTACTAGGTTAGGGTTTAGGTTACGTTCCTTACTAGGTTAGGTTAGGCCTTTAAGGGGGGGTGTAAAAACGGGGGGGGCGAAGCCCCCCTGGTCAGGGCAATGTTTCCCTACTAGGTTAAGGTTGGTTAGGTTACATTTCCTTACTCGGTTAAGTTAGGCCGTTTTAAGGGGGGGTTACGTGGGGGCGAAGCCCCCGCCTCTGGTTCATCAATTTCCTTCCCTACTAGGTTAGGTTTGGTTAGGTTACATTCCTTACTAGGTTCGTTAGGCCCTTAGTATTTCCCTTTTACTAGGTTAGGTTAGGTTTAGGCCTTTAAGGGGGGGGTAACGGGGGGCGGGGCGAAGCCCCCTGGTCACGGCAAATATTCCCCACTACTAGGTTTCTTAGGTTAAACATTCCTTCACTAGGTTTAAGTTTAGGGCCTTTTAAAGGGGGGTATGGGGGCTGAAAAGTCCCCCACCACACAAAACCCCTGGTCAGGGCAAAACCCAATTGCCTACTATGGTTAAGTTCCCTACTAGGTAAGGTTACATCCCCCTGCTTATAGCTTAGGATTATGTTAGGGTTTTTTGGTTTGGTTATTTTAAGGGGGGTTACAGCAAGGGTCCAAACCCCACCCCTGGTCAGGCAACATCCCCTACCCCAAGTTTTTAATTATTTTTGGTTATATGCTAAACCTATGTTTGTAATTTGGTCTTTTTTGTATTTTTAAATTAAAAAAAACTATAGGCCCTATTAAACACATTTACCACCGCCGGGACTTAAATCCCCACCCCCTCCTGGGCCCCCTTCTTAATGTATTTGTATTAATTCATATTTTCGAACCCATCCCACATTTTACATTTTAGTTCCTTAACTAACCCTCTTTACTTTTATTACCCTTAACATTGCCCAACTTTATCTTTGTTAAAGTGCTTGTTCATTTACCTCAAGCCCCACCCTGCCTCAAACCAATAGCATCAAAGCATTTTTTACTACTCCACCCCACCTCTCCTACCCTTTTTTGGTTTTCTACGGTCTGGCCTTCCTGGCCACCTCCTAACTTGTAGAACTCCAACCACATGTTGAATCTGCCGCCATGACATCCCACTGCTTGGCATCTACTTTCACGCTCGTACCCAGCCCCTCACCAGGAACTCTTTGCCAACTTCATGTAAACAATTGTTACATGAGTTACAAAGAGTTTTCTGGCCTTTTACTTCAGGTAATTTATGATTCGACTAATCGGTTTTTGGCAGGACCCACGGCCCCCCTCCTGAGAAAAGCAGGTCTTTTGGCCCCCATTCAGTTACAAACAAGGATTTTTCTGCCTATTACTCAGGTAATTCATGACCCCCGGCTGGTTCTGTTTTATGCCAGGGACCACGGCCTCCTGAGGAAGCCAGGTCTTTTGCCCCCATTGTGGGAATGAGGTGCCGCCATAGATCTGCCAAAAAAAGTGGCTTTAGGTAAAATACCTTACCTTAATCAAGTTTGTTTTGGATTTGTCCTTCTTCTCATGTTAACCGTGTGATATGACCCGGCCCTAGATTCATGGCAATATTTATATTACACCTATACCATTTATGACCTACTCCATATTTTTCATTGTTTATAATTGGTATTTTTCCCTCCAACGGTTTACCTTTCGGTGTGACCCGGTCTTATCGAACCCACATAAGTAATCAAAGCGAAAAAAAATAACGCTGGTTCTTACTACTTTTCATTTTTTGTTCAAGGGCACTTGGTTCTCTGGGTTGGTTCCACCTTATGGATGTTGAGGGACAGTTCTGTTCTTTTCGCATATCCTTGTAATGTGGATGTGGATTTTTTTTCTTACAAGGTTGCCGAGAACAGAACTTGGACTGTCGGACTCGACAATTAATGATTGTTGGGGCCCAGCTTTCTCCCGGGCAAGTAAGTATTTTGCTTGAATCCATCCCCTCACCCATTTTCCATTCATAACCCCTCCTTCTCCCCCGCCCCGCTCTTCCCCCCCCCCCGTTACCCTCTCTCTCATACAAACCAACCTGCCTTGTATGATTTATGGGGAAATTTACCCTTACTTAATTACCTCCCCTTCCCAACACTGACTTTTATTTCAGGTCATAGTTTAATTGGTGCTTCCAACAGAAAGAAAGCCAAAATAGGTGGGTCCCTGGCACAATTGTTTGAAATGACAATCGATGAGGGCGAAGTTTGGGAGAAGAAAATACAACGTTAGGTTTGCCTCATCGAAAGGACCAGTGGGTATCGGTGGTATCTGCAGGCAAGACCCGGGAGTTTTTTTCGTTTGTTTCCCGTTTACCCGGGACAGGACGAGTGGGACTATCTTGCTTGCAGTTCATTCAAAGGAATACATTGTGCCGGGTCACCACTTTATTTCTTTCGACTGTTGGAGGGCTTATGGACTGCCTGCGGAGATGAACGGGTTTATGTCCACTTGACAGTCAACCAACCTCGATGAACTTTGTGGACGAGAAGAAAAACCGGTTGGCCCATACTAATACTATTGAAAGGAGGTGGAGGGAAACCTCCGGCAAAGTCGACTCCACGCTACGAAGGGAAGGAAGAATGTATAACTTCGTCGGGTACTTGGCTGTTGCTTATTTTCAAGCTGCATTTTTGAGGAACCCAAAGACCCACGCCTCCACGCAATTCTTAAAGCAGCTGCTGCTTTGTACCCTCCACCCCTTTAAGGTAAGCTACCAAAAACAATTTATTCTTAATTAAGTTATTTTTGTTTTCGGAAAGTGAGTTTGTTAGGCTTTCGCCCGAAAGTTGCGTCAAGGATGTTTAACTATTCAGTGGGGGTGTGCTTACTAAGGGACCAAACTCGTACCCTTCCACCTTACTTCCGCCCATTCCCACTCTGTGCGTTACCCCCCCACCCTCCCCCCCCCCCTTTGTGAAACTATGGGCTCCGTGGTGGTTGGGGGTGAATTTAAACATGGCGGCTGATGTTTTACATTTCCTTCACCGTAACGAATTACTTGGTACCTTCCATATTAGGACCGTTTTTTCTTTCGGTGACTTAGACTATGGAGCAATTGACATTTTTCTGAATGTTATTTTTAGTTGCTTTACAAGGGTTTGTAAGGCTATTTTTTCGTTTTGGTTGAACTAAAACTTTAATATTACCTTTGATGTTTGGGCGGATTGCGGATATTATGTCCACTTTCAAAGGTCCAATTACCTGCTTAGTTTACAAGGCATGGCCGAACATGGGATATTACTTTTAAAATATTGTTACAGTAACTTAAAATAACATAGGAATTCCAGTCCAATTGCCATAGGTCTAAGCCCACAGCGGTATTGTGCTTTCTGTAGAAATTTTTTTTTTTTTTACCCAGTCTTGTCTTACACAATTTCACAAAACCACCATGGCGCCGTTCTACAAAATGATTTTTGTTTGTTCAGATTCCACAAAAGAAACTAAATAACACTAAAATAAACTCTAAGAAAATATCAAATATGAAAATTCTCACAAAGTTACGAGTGACCAATTTACGTTACGATTAATATAATCTCAATGGATTGTTTGTCGAGGGGAGAGAGAGGAGAGAGAGAGACGAGAGAACGAGAGAGAGAGAGCGAGGAACGCGAGGATGAGAGAGAGCGAGAAGAGGAGAAAGAGATTCTGACTGCCTCGGAGGTCCTACTATAGAATGGAATTTCTTTTTTCCTTTACCTGGGAAATTCGGACATCAGGGCGAATGACCCAAAATGTTCTTGTTCACGAATGCTTCCCAGTAGCTTGGAAATCTGACGCAATCTTCATAAAGAAATGTGTAACATGCACGTGGTTTGGATTCAAAAGATATACGCGTAACGAGTCCATCTTGTTAAAAAAAACAGAAAGGACGTTGACTCTACTCGATCCGAAACCGGTAGGTGTGAGCGGACAAATTAAGCTTGAACATGTTTTGATAACAACGCAAGACTCCAATTCTCTCGCTATCCACAATGCGTTGTCAGATTAAGGAAAGCAAAACGGATCTCGTAGACCTTCTAATCTTACATGTTGGACATAAAAGTTTAAAAACATTCGTTAGTTTCGGATCGAGACAAAAAATAAAAAATCTTTCTCTCTTTTTACATTATATATATATATTTCTTTTTACAACATGCAATGGCGGAAATCTGAACACACATTTTCTTTTAAAACGTCCTCTATTCTTAAGCTATCTAGGAATCTGAAAAAAAATGTTGCATAAGTTTCTAACATGATTATTTCAAAGAGGGGAAACATGCTCGTTTTGGAAAGTAGCAATATATAATATTATATATAATATATATATATATATATATTATTTATAATTTAAATATATATGATATATATATATTAATATATATGATATATATTTCTCTATATATATAGATATAATATCTATATAGTATACAATACATACACACATACATTACAGGAAATGCAATGTATATATTATAATAATGAATAATTAATTTTCAACATCGAACCAGTTGGATTCCTAATTTATATATTCAATTCAAGCTACAAATGTTCCTTTAATTCTCTAAATCACTTTACCTCCCAAACCAATGATATTTTTAGCTTTATATATGTACCGAAGGGGAATTTTTTAATTGATAATAAGTTCGTCCCCCCATGGGATCGAACCACCCGTCCCAAAGTGGACCGGGGGACGAAATCAGGACGGTCATCTGACCGCTATCCAATCCAGCTGATTGGATTAGGCGTCAACTGGGGGGGGGCACCAGTCCTGATTTTCGTCCCCGTTCCCACTTGGGGACGGTGGTTTCGATCCCATGGGGGGGACGAAATTCTTAATCAATTAAAAACAAAAAAAAATTCCCCACTTCGGTACATATATGAAAATATATCATTTGGGAGGTAAAAGTGAATTTAGATATTTAAAGGAGGACATTTTGTAGCTTGAATTGATATATAATTATATATATATATGATGATTATATACTATATATAATGTATATATCTACCATATATATATATGATTTATCTATATATATATATATATATATTATATTATATATATATATTATATATATTTATATTCTATTATATTATAATATTATATTATATTATATAATATATCTTATTACGAATATATTAGATAATATTTATATATATATTATAATACTATATTATAATATATATTTAATAATTAGGTACTGGGGATACGGAAGGACATGGGCACATTACATGATTCTTTAATTGCTAGCGACGTTTTCGGAGACAAAGTCCACATCTTCAGGGCTAAAGGCAAGAAAAATAAATTTATTACCCACCATTACCAAAACAAGTTAGGAATGTTAACGTAAAATTATTATAAATTAAAGTATTTCTAAAGTAAAATTACGAATTAAAAAATCCTTCAAAGGAATGAGTATTAAACATCAAGGTACAAATAACATATTCAAGAAAATGGAAATGTTAAAATCATAAAAAAATAAAATATTTCCAAGTAAAAATTACGAATAAAAACGTTAAACAAGAATATAATGTATATATAAAATAAATAAAAATATTAAAAAATGAGGGAAAATACCTTGCTCAAGCAGAGTCCCGCCTGGTTCCGTTGTCCAAGGACGGTTGGTGGAAAAAAATAAGTCAAGAAGAGGCAAAGAACAAAGTGGGACCGTGTCTTTATTGCTAATATACAAAGGTACTTGAAGGTGAGGTATGGTGGTTTTTAAGTGAAGGTACCAGTTTTCTTAATTGCCAAACTTTCAAAAAGAACGCGGAGGTGGTGTTCATAGTGGTTGGACGTTCATTAATGACCGTTAAAGTTTGTTATAATTCTATCTCTGCCCCCTACAGATTCTGGCGTGAATTTCCTAATTTTTGATTGGGTTCAGTTTGAAGGGGGGTGGATAATTTGCTGCCCGGTTTCGGTAACTTACCCCAACCTCCTATGAAGCATCACCATCTCACTTTGAGCAACCGGTGCGTACTTCCTTACGTAGGGTCCTGCTGATTTACCATCGGTCAGCAATTTAAATAAATTAACTACGACCCGGATTGGCATCAAGGAGGGCAAAGTTTTCTCTTTGGTGTTTTAGGAAGCTTACCAATATTTTCTAAGGGATTTATGCAAGTGAATCTAGTATCAACTGCTGGATAATGGCGGGTTTAAAATTTTGTTCTTAAAGGGATGGGCAAAAACTTCCTATCATGGTCTATAAGGTCTTTTAATATAGGTATCTTAAATTTCTGTGCTAAATGAACTGGACTAGGTGGGATGAAAAAAGTTTTATTGATGGTATTTTTGACGTATTTTAAAATAACTAAACCCCGCCGATGGGTAACAAATTGCTTTTGAAAAATCCCTGCAAGAAATAATTATTTCGTCATGGAATAATTTCCGACTTGATGTTAGGTTTATAGGCCCTGTGGAGGAGTGTTGACTAAACGGAATTTAAATTTAAAATTATAAAAACAAAAAACTGTAGGAAACTTCAAGGCCAAACAGACCGGTAAAGGTAGGTTTCCTGTAGATTCCTATGTTAAAACAGTTAATTCTTTTACGAAAACTACCATTGTATCTAAAAATGCTAATTGTCCCATTTTCTTCTAAGTCAACCAGGTAAAATTTAAACATTATTTTGATGTTGGCAGTTCTAGCGATCTCAGTTTTTACAATATGCTAACCTCCAAACCTTCAAAATATTAAATTTTACCTGTGAATTTAGAAGAAAAAGATGGACAATTAGGCATTTTTAGATACAATGGTAGTTTCGTAAAGATCCTGTTTTAACATAGGAAATCTACATGGAAAAACCTACCTTTTACCGGTCCTTGGCTTGAATCTTACAGTGTTGACATAAAAGTTACATTCGTTTTAGTTTCGGACAGACAGAAAAATTCTCCTCTTTTTACATTATAATAAATATATTCTTTTACAACATGCAATGCGGAATCTGAACACACATTTTAAAACATCCTATTCTAAAGCTATCTAGGAATCTGAAAAAATGTTGCATAATTCTAACATGATATTTCAAAGAGGGGAAACATGCATTTGAAAGTAGCAATATATAATATATATATATATATATATATATATATATATATATATATATATATATCCATATATACATACATACACACATACATACAGACATGCATATATATATATATATATATATATATATAATATATATAGATATAATATATATATAAATTATATATGTATATAATACATATATATAATATATATATTATATATATATATATAATATATAATATTATATATATTATATATATTATATATATATATATATGATAAAGATATATTATATATATATATTAATATATATATATAAATATATATATAACACACATACATACACCATCCATAACATACATGCATATATATTTTCTATATTATATATATACATATATATATAAATATATATAATCTATATATAATATATATATATTATATATATATATAATATATTATATTAATATTATATATATATATATTTATAATATATATATATAGCTTCTCAGTTATATAAAGAAGGACCCATATTCAATATATACCTAATTAGCAAGAGGAAATGTATCGATTGTATTAATTTCTACAAATACAATCCATCTTACTAATTAAATACTTTACTGAGGATCCTTCTGTACACAGACACACACACACACACACACACCACACACACACACACACACACCACACACATATATATATATATATATATATTATATATATATATAATATATATATAGTATTCTACTGGATACCTTAAAGATATTTTAGATACCCTTACCAAAGCAAGTCTTTACCTGAAAGGCAACTGAACGAAGTCTATTTTTTTTTTTTTTTTTTTTTTTATCTATTTTTTTTTTATGGATGAATTTGAACCTTTGCCCGTGACAAGTATGATATGAAAATGTTATATTTCAATGCTAATGAAGTGTATCTCAACTCGACTTATATGAGCTGAAATCAATTCTCTATCTTCATTCGTAGCAAGATGAATTAATTGTTCGAGTTGCTCTTCCTTCCTAATGTGAATTCGAGTCCTGCCTGTGAAGGTAGAGATTCTTCATCCATTTCCCAGTCGGATTCAAGTCAAATATATGATGAAATTGGAAATTTTTCTGGGATATGTGACCACTGTAATCTATTGCTCAACATACAAAACTACGCAGTACGAAAGATGACATTTTGTATTTACTTTAAAACTGTTTTTTTGTCATGGTCTCTGAATTGAGCGTTCTTTTAGTCTTCACAGTTCTTAAATTCTTTAGCAACATAGGCACTGAGCCACATATACATATATTCCTTTATTTCTACCTAAAGGAGCTTTTGGATATCCTCACTTTGTTCTTATTAATTATATAAAATTTCATCTCCAGGAATATTCAATGTATAATTATGAATGCATGATAACGATGTTTTTACGCAAACAAGAATATGCAAATTTTGGTAAAAGTAACGATCAACTTTCAATTACAGTAAAAGGCAATTCGACTGTCGGCAAATCAACCGACTAAGATTTTGATACAGATCATGAAGCAGGGACAAGTTAACGACATTATGAAATAAATTCAATACCTAACAGACATCCATTTCCTTCTAACAGATCAATCGATCGAATACCTACTTAAATGCAGTCAGTTTAGCGTTTGATAAAACGACAGAAAACTCATGGAATAGAGAAAAAGACATTTATAGATAAAAATCAAATAAAAAAGTAAAGCTTTCTTTAAGCACTGTAAGTAAACGCGAAAATAGATGAGCCAGTCCGTGGCAAGATTCGAAGAATCTTTATTTATTTATTTCATTGGTACATTGTGTTTATAGCCATTTACAAAAAACGAAGTTAACACAATTCATAATACATTTATAAAAGGAAACGAAATAATCATATTTACATGTTTTGTTTGTTTGTATGGTGGTTATTCAGCGATGGGACCAACGGCTTTACGTGACTTCCGAACCACTTCGAGAGTAAATTTTATCCAGAAATACACATCTCTCACACCTCAACCGAATGCCCGAGAATCGAACTTGCTGCCACCGAGGTACAGGCCAACACCATACCGACCACGCCACTGAGGCGCTTATATTTACATGTTCTATGGGTATTTGGTTATTTTGTCTTTTATCATTCTGCATAGAATATATCTATTTTTCGACATGCGACTGTGTAAAGATTGAACGAGAATCGTCTATGAAAATACCTGTATGTGGCCACACAAGACGCCAGTTATTAAATCAGCAAGCAGCATTGTTTATGTATTCTTCTCTTTATTTGAATGTGGCTGAAATTCCACGTATGAAATTTCATAAAACTTTTTGAATTTTACATACTCTCTCAGTCATACTTTTGAACCAGCTGACTAGTCTTTTTACCAAAAAGAAAGAAAAAAAAACAGTCTGTCATTAGTGGTTAACACCTCCTGAATAAATTTGTATAAGATTACGCGACTATCAGCTTCTTTTTTACATTAAAAGCATTTTTCAGTAATAATGCTTAACTTTAGGTTGAAAGAAATCGCGGTTCATCAACAGCATTTGTTTTTGGATACCTGTACACTTCACAGCTTTTCTTGGAACATCTGTTTCAATGGTATAAACTGGAGGGACAAATATAGAAATTTCTATGACACCACGTGTGTCGATCAAATACGACGCTGTGAGGGAGTAATAAGAGATCGTCATTTCGAAACCTATCTGATCAGCATCAAAAACAAATTTCTTGGCCTTCATACAACACTGATCAACCTACAAACCACCTCTTTCCTTTTCCAAGTGCATCCATTCGAAGAACTCGAAGCGGGAGCATTTGTAACTTTATCGGAAAACTTTACAGACAAAAGCCAAGAGGCATCAAATGGAAAAGGAATGGCAGTAAACTCAATGTCTGCTTTATATACTTGAATGGTATTAGAAAATGACAGTTTCACTTCACTCCTACGTTCAAAGCTTGTTTGTCTGCACTCATAAGCAGTCTTAATAATCCCAACTTTTAAGGTGCTCTCTGTTACAGAAATTTGTAGAGTTCACACACAAACACACACACACACACACACACATATTCACTCTAAACCTGATCCTCACCACATTTCCTCACTTTTGAGGAATAACGCATTCATCCTTTCATATTGTTGGCGACTTTCAGGATGTTCAGCGTAGCGGACGAGCCGCTCCGTTCAACCACAATGACACTTTAAACTCCACTCGTTATTTCTATTATATCAAAAAGATAGCTCGGCATTCTCTCTCTCTCTCTCTCTCTCTCTCTCTCGTTCTTCTTCTCCCCCCCACCCCTCCTCTCTCTCTCCTCACACACATACACACACACACAAAAGTCTGGAACACTGGATAATATTCATGGTTGCCTAGACGTTCATAGTCTTCCTCCCTTAGATGCTTTCAATTCGTTTGGCCAAACGAAACACCGAAGCCTAGACTCAGATTTCGCCTCAGAATGATAAAGTAAATCAGACGAACTGCTTCGGGAGTCTGTTGAAATACCCCGTGAATTAAGCAGCTGTTCACTCAACATCCTTTTTTCCTTCACGTAAGTGTATTTAGTCATTTGATAAACGCCGCTTAGCGAGAATTTTGAAATCTTAGCTGAGCCAAACTGGAGCAAACACGCACATGCAAGAGTAATGAGCAGAAGGACGAAAATATATGAATGAGTACGAAACTATAAGACGGAAAATGGGGTCCTGGACCTGGAGAGGGCTGGGGATGTTGAGGGGGGGGGGGGGGGGGTTAAAAATGGAAGCGTTTTGTGCCCGCTTCTCCCTTTCAAAAAGCCTGACTGTTTCCAGGACGTTTAAGATTAACAAGTATCGTAACAATGGTGTTTTTTCAGACAGGCGAGGTTAACAATATGTAGTTTTAATTGAAATTTAATTATGTCGGACTAGAGACCAACCGACCAAAAGAAAAGCGGAGGGAGTCCAGGAAAGGGAGGGAGTGGGGAGAGGGAACAGGGAACGTAGGGGAGGGAGGGGAAGGGGAGGGAAGAGAGCGACGAGGGAAGAGTCGTAGTAGTGGTTACAGTAGATAGAGAGACAGGGAAAGGACACAGTCATCCATTATAGAAAGAGATGATAAAGCAAGAGGCTAAGGAAGGGGACGACAAAGACGTAAACAAAAGCGACGAAGGAGAGCAGCAGCAGCAGCAGCAGCACCGAACAGAGACAGACGCAGGAGACTCAAAGGTCACATTCAATGGAGTTTTTTAGATGGACATCTTTCTCTGCTTCATCCTGAAATGAATTGCTTGTGTTCATTGTGGGGTCGCCTGACTCTCGGTTGCGCTGACTCAAATAAGCATCTATTCATTAATTAAGTATTTAAAAACATATGCTTCCGAACAATGAATTATATTAAATGAATTCATTTACGGTCTCGATGTAGCAGTAGAGAGAGAGAGAGAGAGAGAGAGAGAGAGAGAGAGAGAGAGAGAGAGAGAGAGATTACCTTGGCTTTGTTATTTCAACTAACAAATAAAATTGGCCATTTCATAAATGTCAGGAAATCTAGACTGGCAGTTATTCTTCCAGTCTGTGGGCTTTGAATTCTAATTCCGATAAAAAAAAAGTTCATTTTATTTTTCCTTTCACAATGACATTTTCATTCACAGCTAAATAGGCAGCAGACTAAAGTATCTAATAGCTGTTCCGCATGAGGCGTGTTAGCATAGAAAGGAAAGAACAGAAGAGGGAAAGCAAAGAGAGTGGGGAAGGACGAAGTGCACGAGAAGAGAAAAATATTGGGCAACCTCGTCTACTTTTTTTCAGAGCAATATCTTTCCATGTTACATTTAGATGATGTTGAAACTTTAATCTTGCGACGCGTGATAACTATGTTTCAAATGAATTGATTAACATTATTAATATCATTATTCAGTACCTATTATCCATGCGAAATTATTTCCTTAAAAAGCAAGAAGACCCATTTGTGGAAACAGTGGAAGAGAAAGAAGAAACCAAAGTTTACATACAAAACCATAAATTATGTCAAAAAAAACTATGATGATGGTGGATTCCATAGGAATTAATACCACTTTCAACACTTACACGGAATGGACGACGCCTGACATTGAGCTCTGTGGCCAGTGGCTCCTCAGCAAAGAGTGGACGTTGACGCTCTGCATAGCGATAGCACCTGGTGCCTCTTGTGGGAGATGTCTGAGCTGTTAACTTCTGATAATAGTCTGAATCATTATGAAACCTATGGGGGAAAATAAATTGTAACTTTGAACTACTTGTCTAAAAGATAAAGATCCCGGGGCTTCGTTTCCCTAGACCCGAGGAGAGCAACATTCCAAGAAGCACCGTGCCACATTTCAAGTAAAGCATGTGACACTAATGCTAGTCTCGTACAAGAAACTAGATGCGCATGAACATTAGTCGTTGTCTGGTGCCATAAGAGCGGGAATATAAAATAGGAGTAGGAGTCGAAGTTAACCGCAGGTTTTATCGATATTAGAAATTTGTAGGGAAAGTGGTATCTATGAAAACCGAATAATGATATTATAGTAATAGAAATAATTTGAAATATCTACTGCGAGAAATAACTCTGCCTCATCTCCACTAGAATATATTACAATTCTCCATCTGTACATGTGCATATACATTTTCTACCAATGTTACTGTTGCTATGACACCAGGAAGCATTACTGCCCACAGTATGCCCACAAGTTATATATGACTTTCATGTGTCCGTATGCAAAAAAATGTATGGAGCCGATCATTCAGGACCCATGAAGTGTTTTGTAAGAGCATTGCGGTTGACTAGTTAAAGGCAACATTCAAATTAATTTCATGAGGTTTGGACTTGAATTCATGCAAAAATTGTTTTTAATAAAACTATGTAGATACAAGAAGGAAGCACAAATGCTTCATTGTTTCCTGTTGGCATACTGTGCTTCAGGACACAGAATCTCGAGATGTGTGCTCTTGTATATGGTTTAAAATCTAACTTTTCATCAATCACAGACAGTAATGAATGAATGGATTTTGACTTATGATCATTGTTATAAGCGTCACTTGTTCAAGCATAGGGGACAGGCAACCATGCTGTTAAAAACGAAATAAAAGTGAAGCATGTTTAGTTTGGGGAAAACTGTTTCTCCTCCACCGTTACTATCCGACAGGTCGCCGGGAATCTTTTTCGAAATCCTTAGAGTGAAGAGCAAATTTCGTGAAAATTGGCTCGAGATGGGAGGCCTCAGGAAGAACGTTAATAAACATCAGGGGGTTGTTGTACAGTTGCTATTAATTAACAGGTAATGAGAGAGGACTAGCAGATAAAGAACTGTTTATTTTCTAAATAGAATTTCCAAATATTGTTTGTATGAGGAATCTTTTGGAGGGAAAGCCTTTTTGTTGACCACGTCATCTCTTGCTGCCGATTTTTAACTGATCATTCCATACTAATTGAAATTCATTTCTATTGGGAAATAACTCCACTGAGCAAAAATAACTAGACAAGATTTTTATAGACGCTTACAACTATTCATTTTAATAAGCTTCTGCTGACTGCTTGACAAAATGGTTACAGATTGTTTATAAGATTGATTGATTTAATTTGTATATGTAATGACATCACCAATTCTACATTAATGAATAAATGTAAATATGTCACGATGTTTCAAATTTAGGATCGACTGTATTTTTAAACTATTTCTTTCTTTTGCGAAATTTGGTCTTTGCACCAGATTTTGCACTTGATAGCTAGAGTAATTTAGATATAAATTGTCATACTGTTGAAAGACTGTATTCTAGAAAAAATACATTCATCCTCTATCTAAAATTATACAAATCAATCCCCATTATTTGAACCTACAAAAACATCTGGAATACACGACCACATACGCACACACACATGTGTATAAAGAAATATGATATATATATATATATATATATATATATATATATATACATATATATATATATATATATATATATATATATATACATATATATATATATATTTGTGTGTGTGAGTGTGTGTGGCGTGTGTGTGCGTGTGGGTGTGTGTGTGTTTGTCTGTGTATGTTTGAAGAACATCCACATCCCATATTCTTTTACTTTCACAAATAACCAGCCACCGAATTCTCTTACCTTATGGAAAATATACACCTTATATGTGACCCTGATTTTGGTTCGAACCTAAGCCTTTGCTGGTTGGAAGTACCGGTGACAGGGACAGCAACCTTTCAACCATCAAATAAATTAAGTTTATTTTTACTCTGGTGTACATATTGCTTTCGAATTCAGATTCTGTATCAAGAATCAAAATCAACCCATCTCCACCACGATAAATGAATCCACGTGGCTATATATCATACTCTAATAATTTTACTTACATTTTTATACTATAATATCTAATTACCTTTTCTTGGGATTAACTCGCCCAAAAGGAATTATGTATAAGTCGTCAGTCACTCACCAGGAAGAACCTGTCTTTTGGGATGGGAAGTAGTTATGGTATAAGTGACAAATAACCATTTGGTCATCATGAGAGATTAAGTTGATTTCGGCTCTGCCGTACTTATTCCTGTGGAATTTAGCTTCTGTGCTAATAATAATAATCGCAATCAACCAATTTTCCCCATGACGTTTTCAAATATTAAACCCCAGTGATACCGAGTTCACCCTGTCTGGGAAACATTATTTACAGAGGGAATGATCTTTGGTAGGCCCTCCCATCCTGGCCAGGAATCGAACCTATGCCTTTCGGAGTTAGAAGTGGGCTGGCAGTGACCATACCCGTTCAGCAGCAGTTAAGCTGCCGGGAGAGGTATTACACGCAATTTATCCAATTTATTCTCTTGAGCAGATACTTGGAGACGAATAACAGAATGGCAGTCCAGTAGGATGACCATCTGGTTCCAGCCTCACATCGTGTTGGACGACGACACGGATCCATGATTTATCTAAAAATATAAAAATTCTTTTGTAGAAATAGTTTGTTATTTCCTTTTGTTGATCTCCCTTGAGACAGTCCAATTACTGTGGTAAAAGTGATAACTGAGATCTGTTAAAATCAGGCCAGGGTAGTACTGATCTAAATTACAATAGCCCTTCTCCAACAGAAGACTCTCATCGCAATTCATTTAGTTCTTTGGCCTGAGAATGACTCCCTTAACGAGAAGTTATACGTAATACGTGATTTTCGCCATAGGTAATTCCATGATGATTCGCAAGAACCAGTTATATGGATTACTTTCTATCAAGAGTTTGTATAGTGGACTTAAAGGAACCATACATTTTTTCCCTTGATTGGCAGCCCTGAAATAGGTCTAAACACAAGTGCCTCATTTCTGAGTTGGTCACTTTAACCCTCATATTCTAATCAAAGTACGTCTTCAAACGGGCTAAGTTTATCTCTAGTCTAGTCACTGTAGGGTAACTAACATTCCCTTCACCTGAACAGAATTTTAGATTTTCTTTCAAACATTATCTGAAAGGTAATTAATTTCAATTTATACCTTTTCACCAGGTATTTTAACAGGGCCATGCCTGTATCCAGATCTTCCACGATGTCATTCGTTGGTGTGTGAGACTTTTGTAATCATATACTAAATTTTATAGGCTGGTGGCCATTTGCACCAGACTTGTAATTCTTCTCATAGAATATACCGTTGTGAAGGCATATCTTCTTTATTTTAAGCATATATTTCATTTTACTATTATAGTAAAATAATTACTGTAAGTTTTCAGGGATTTATGTTTTCTGTCAATAATTCCAGCCTTATAAAAAAGTCATTACCCTTAACTAAAGGTCGGTAAGACAAACCGCCTTGGCATATATATATATATATATATATATATATATATATATATATATATATATATGATATATATATATATATATATATATTATTATATATCTATACATATATATATATATCTATATATATATATATATATATATCTATCTATATATATCATATCTCTTATATCATATATATATATATATATATATATATATATACATATAGAAATATATATATAATATATATTATATAGCACAAATAGGAAGACGAAAAGGAGGTGATGCATCTTTTGACTATTTCCTGGCAACGTTTCAAAGCATGGCTTCAGCATCAGGACTAAAATACAAAATTAACAACAGTTAAAATTAATACACAAGACTCATTAAAATTATTAATGTTGAAATATAGATTTTGAATCGTAACATAAAAGTTAAAACCAACAACGCCTAAAAGAAAGAAAGCTGAGTGACCAAGAAGGGCACCAAAAAGGACAAAGAAACATCTTATGCTATAAACAGAGGGACAGAAGAAGACTGATTATTATTCAAATGTGAGTAAGTTGTTGAATGGTTAACGATTCGAGGATATGGTGAGAGGTTTCATCAGTAGCTTGCTCTAAGATTTCAAAATTGTCGTAGGAAATAAAGATTTACACTTTGTTTAATGCTCTTACTTTCAGAATTCTTTTGGTGGATCCGACGTAAGTCCGAGATTACATAAAAATCACTTTTAAGTACAGTGCCTAAATTACATTTTTGTTTCTTTGCCTTTTACGAATGATTACACATTTTTAACTACATTAAGGCAGACTTTAAAGAAATATTTTTACTGTCTTAATCTCAAACTTATTCTAAGGAATCCAAACACAATCGGATCTCTTTTTAGATTTAGAGACATTGTACCATACCTCATGCTTTCTTTGGTGGTGTAAAAGTATCCTTGTCTGAAATGTAATCTCGGGACATACGTCGGATCCACCAAAAGAATGCTGAAAACGCGAGCCGATTCTCATCGTTGCGTCAGCCGTAGCCATTTCGAGTAAGAAGGAGTTTTCCAACATAAAAGAACATTAAAAAACGCGTAAATCTTTGATTTCCTACGACAATTTTGAAATCTTACAGCAAACTGCGGATGAACCTCTCTCCATATCCTCGAATCGTTAGCCATTAAACAACTTGTTCCATGTTTGTGAGTCTTCTTCTGCTCCTCTGTTTATAGCACAAGATGTTTCTTCGTCCTTTTGGTGCCCTTCTTGGTCACCCAGTTTTCTTTCTTTGAGGCGTTAGGTTGGTTTTAACTTTTATGTTACGAATCAAATATCCATATTTTAACAATAATAATCTTACAGAGTCTTATGTATTAATTTTAACTGTTGTAAATTTTGTGTTTTAGTCCTGAAGATGAAGCCATGCTTTGATACGTTGCCTGGAAATAAAGTTGAAAGATGCATCACCTCCTTTTCGTCCTCCTATTTGTACTACGTATCCAACTTTCCAAAAGTCAATACTATCACCTTTACTATATATATATAGTATATACATAATATATATATGTACTTTATATATATATATATATATATATATATATATATATATATATATATATATAATATATATATATATTATATATATATATAAGTCTATCACATTACCGTGATTCATATACATATATCGAACTACAAATGTCCTTTAATATCTAATTCGCTCTACCTCGGAATTAATATATTTTCTTGCGGTGTCGGGGTGGTTTAAGGCTTCACTGCCAGTCCTAGAAGTGGGAGGTCGCTGGTTTCGTGCCTGTCGATCGCCAATTCTATTATCGCTTAATAAATTCCCCCTCGGTTAAGCATATATGAAAAATATATTAATTCCGAGGTAGAGCGAATTAGATATTAAACGGACATTTGTAGTTCGATAATATTATATATATAATATATATATATCATATAATATATATATATATATATATATATATATATATGCTTTCTACATTATAGAAGGTGGCTCCAGAATATTTTAGCCGTCTGGTTTTCATCACGTTTTTTGGGATAAGGATGCTAAGACTACTTCCTTACTTAGATCAACAGGGCAGCGAGTTTTTCTGGAAACGGGGCAAAGGTACATTCCCGTTCAACCCCTCAGAGTCGATTTGGTTATGTGATCCCCGATGAATACAAGTTCCTAGAGAGTGTCGAACTTTCCCTTCCCGCAGTTTGACAGTGGTGAAAATGATGTGGACAGATTACTTGTGTTTGCAACCGATAAAAAAGGGCTTGATGACTTAGTGAATGTAAAACACTGGTCAGGTGATGGAACTTTTTAGTGCTGCCCAACTATAATTTATTAGTTGTACACGCTTCTTATTCAAGCGGGTTCATTTAGTGTTCCAAACAAGAATCTAGAATCTTACAGTCGCCTTTTTAGATAAGTAAACTGAATTACCTCAAGGATTAACCCCTGAAAACGTGATGATGGATTTTGAAAATGCACACATTAGTACAATTTCATTTGTGTTTCCTGATGCTTCTATCTCATGTGGTCTTTTTCATCTATCTCCAAATGTCCATAAAAAATATGTAAATTTGGCTTTAAAGAAAAATACCCTTACGATAATGAGTTTAGTAGATATTTTTCAGCGCTGGCTACTCTCCCTCTCGATGATGTCATTGATGGACTCGAAGATCTTGTAGATGACGACGATGTTCGACAAGAACTTGTCTTATTTTGAAATATCGCACATAGGATGCGTGAGAGCTAGAGGAATTAGACAGCGGAGAACTTCTGTGTTTCCCATTGCTAGCTCGAATATCCCCTGTAGAACTGAAACATATGCCTCGCACTAATAAACATTTAGAGGGATATCACAACGCACTGCAAAGTTCTGTAACTTGCATACATCTGAATCTATGGAAATTATTTACCGCATTGAAAAGGGAAGAACACTTGACACACCTGAGGCGAGATCTGCGAGACCAAAGAGAGAGAGAGAGAGAGAGAGAGAGAGAGGAGAGAGAGAGAGAGAGAGAGATAAACAAACGGCTGCAGATTATTACTGAGCGATATAGTCTCGAAAAAAGGATGGATTTTTTTACGAGCGATAGCTCACCACCTTCCTCATCATTAAAGCTTTTAGTAATATTTCTTTAATGTACTTTTTATTTTTTTATCGCAAAACTTTACATCTTATTTCAGCCTGATTGATTACATTTATGCTTTGCTTTTTATTGCACCTTGTTTTATTATTGTATTATTTTAGCCTGAAGTGATTACATTTATGCTTTACTGTTTATTGTATCGTTTTTTTTTAATCAAAGAACCATAAAACATTATTGACGACTTTTATTAATATTTTTTCCTTTTTCGAATATTTAATTTTACTGCTTGTTTATATTACGAATATTAAATTCATGTTTTGGACAGGGGGGGGGGGGGGGGGGGGGGGGGGGAGGGGGGGGGGGGGTAGGGGGGGAAGGGGGGGGGAGGGGAGGGGGGGGGGGGGGGGGGGGGGGGGGGGGGGGAGGGGGGGGATAATAGGTTTTCAACAATTTTTTTTCGATTTGCATTTTTATGATATTGGGGGTGAAATAACAGGAGTCAAAGTACCAGTTACCATACACATGCACATTATATATATAAACACACACACACACACACATATATATATATATATATATATATATATATATATATATATTATATGTGTGTGTGTGTGTGTGTGTGTGTGTGTGTGTGTACGTATGTTTGTGTAATGTGTGTATTATGCATATGTATATATACGTATAAATATGTGTGTATGTATAACGATACTATATATATATATATATATATATATATATATATATATATATATATATATGATATGATATTAAGCCATGTATATTGTTTAATATCAATTCAAGTTATCGTGAATTTATATTTGTGGCGGAATATTGGTGAATATAAAAAACGTCACTTTTGTATTAATGGTTATTACACGTACATACGCAGCTGGTGAAAAAGTGACCAGTATATCAAGTATAGTATGGCGTATACATATTTACATACATGCACACATACCTACTTACGTATTTATATACATGTATATTTATATATAATATAAGTGTGTGTGTGTATTACTACGAAGGGATATCTTTCCCAAGCTAACCTGCCTTCAAACTTTACAGAAGGAAGTAAAGAAATATATAATTTTTCTGGTTTTAAGAGAAATTAACGTAAAAACAAAAGTTATTTCAATCTCTGTAAAAAAAGACTATCGTTCTCACCCTAGGAACCGACAGAAAGCCGATGGGGAAAACATTTGCCGCCTCCTAAAAGCTCTTAATTATTTCTCCCTAGACACTTTTAATCGACTCTTAAGGACTCGTGACTGCTCTGAAACCTCTGTTCCATGAAACAATGCTCCTTGGGGAGTAATCGCAGGAGTAGGCTTAGAAGAAGCCAGTGGAAAGGATTAGCGAGAGGAGAGGGTTTCGGAGGCCCATTGCAAGCACCCACGTGGCCTTGCCTTACCATGAGGTTGATTAGCTAAAGAGACGCTCGATAAGGTCTAAGGGCGCACTCATAGAAAATGGAGTATCAGGATGCCGGGCAACTACATTGCCGTCTGGGAAAAGGCAACAAAGTAAACCTGACCAGAGGTCTTAAAAGGTCCAACACGTCAAACAAAAACTGTTAGTCACGTTACTGGAAGTGTTCCTTGACGCATCTCCCCTTTTGAGCTCCCTGCTCTTTTAAGACGTCATTCCCTTGACCACGTGGCTTTCCTTGTTAAGCCCAGGTATTTCCTTTAAGTCAAGACCCCTTAAATTCCTCCTCCATTTCTTATCTACGGTAAAGTCAACTCTCCAATAAGGTAAAGTGCCCTGGTTCAGAGTTTTTTTTTATCAGTCACGTCGTCATTATTCTTTTACTAAATTTTCCTTTCATTTTAAAGTGCAAAGTGGAACTCGTCAGAGCTGACTTAGCCAAGTCAGTGTTTTTATTCTAATCGTAAGTGTATTCAGTGTTGTGCAATCGAGGCACCTTGGCACCATCCATGCGCCACCTCGATCTTTTCCTTGATCAGGCTGCGCATTTTTCTGTGCCATAATCTCGTGCATTCGTGCAAGCGTTGGATCCTTCCTTTGATTGTGCCCTGCTTGGCGTGGCCCCAAGGCACTGCACCTTATTTCTCCAGTGCCACTGAAGTGAATTCTCTCCGACCTTTCCTTCAGATATTTCTTTGTCCTCATAATCTGTTTTACCCGCCTAGTTAATTCTCATTCTTCTGATGTTTTGATTAATGTAAAAATATGAGTTTAAAGTTAACTTTAGTGTTTAGAATAATGACGATGTGACTGACAAGAAACTCTGAACCAGAGTTCTTTACTTTACCTTATATATATATATATATCTAGTATATATATATATATATATATATATATATACATATAGATATATATGATATATATATATATATACTATATATATATACATATAGATATATATATATATATATATATATATATATATATATATATATATGTATCTATCTATCTATGCTATATATCTAATATATATGTATATATATATATATATATATCTATATCATATATATATATCTATTATATATCTATATATATAATATATATCCTTATATCTATATATATATCTATATCTATCTATATATATATAATATATATAAATATAATCTAAATTATAATAATATATGTATATATATATTATATTAATATTATATATATGGAATATATATATATAATAATAATATGTATATAGATATATATATATAGTATCTAATATATATATATATATATATATATAATATTATATCTAATATATATAATATATATTATATTATATATTATATATATATATATAATATATATTTATAATAATATATATAAATCTTTATCACATCACCCATGATTCCTGTACATACATCAATGTACAAAAGTCCTTTAATATCTAATTCGCTCTACCTCGGAATTAATATATTTTCATATATGTTAACCTAAGGGGAATTTTTTTAGTTGATAATAATTTCGTCCTCTCGTGGGTTCGAACCAGCGCCCAGTGGGCTGAAGAGAAATCAGGACTTCAGTGACATTATCGACTTGGCCAGCAAGTGAGCTATAAACAGAATAACTTGATACCGATTCCGACCTTACAAATCACCGTCGAACTCAGGTATTTGAAAGTAGAATCGATATCCAACCCCTCTACTATGTTAACAAAGTCGAATGTTTGCCGCACGTATACATTTTATGAATTTTTATCACGTCGCCGTGATTCATATACATACATCGAGCTACAAATGTCCTTTAATATCTTATTCGCTCTACCTAGGAATTAATATATTTTCACATTGTTAACCGAAGGGGAATTTTTTAGTTGATAATGATTTTTCTTCAGCCCACTGGGTGCTGGTTGAACCCACGAGAAGACGAAATTATTATTAACTAAGAAATTCCCCTTCGGTTAAAATATATGAAAATATATTACAATACAGACGTTGAGCGAATTAGATATTAAAGACATTCGTAGCTCGATGTATATCCTGGTTCGAGTTTCTTGCTAGTTACGTCTTTATTTTTCTAAGGAAATAAGATACAATTGATTATCATCTGCTGCATTGGGCTTTCTAAATAATCTAGAGTCTAACTCCATTAAAAGCTCTTGTCTGTCCGTCTGTCTCCGTCTCACTCTTTCTCTCCCCTTATATATATATATATATATATATATATATATATATATATATATATATATATATATATACATATATTATGTATATATATATATATATATATATATATATATATATATATATATATATATATATATATATATATATATATATATATATATAATGTGCCTGCGAGCACGTGTCAGTGGGCGCGTATGAAGAGCCAGCATGAAATGATTAAGGAACTTAGGAAATAACACTTCGGTGGACCAAATACATGAAAGCACCGGGTATTGACGCCCTACATTATTTCTTTCTGGGACTTTCACGGTACTTAGTTGGTTTTCTGGTGACGGTAATGGAATATATATATATATATATATATATATATATATATATATATATATATATATATATATATATATATATGAATGATGCCTCTTCCCTTAATCCAACTCCATGTAGATAATATATTATATATATATATATATATATATAGTATATCTATTGATATATATATAGTATAGTATATTATTATATCATATATATATATAGTAATATACATATATATATATATATATATATATATATATATATATATATATATATATATATTATATACACATATATATATATATATAAAGCGAGAGAAAGAGTGAGACGGAGACAGACAGACAGACAAGAGCATTTAATCGAATTAGTTATTAGCTATTCGGAAAGCCTTATGCAGTAGATGATAATTTAAAAGTGCATTCTTTCATTGTGTGCATTCCGCGGCATGTCCCGATGTCGTTGGTCATTATTCATTCCACTGCTTTGGAAGCTGACCGAATTGTGTTAAAGAAAACTTCGCTGTGCTGAATGATTAAAAGTCGGAGAGGGAGTGTCTTCAAGTGTATAATCAGTTATATCTCATTCGGAAAGTTTACTATTAATTCAGTGGTACGTGGAACAAGGTGCGGCTGAAGAAATAATGAAATAAAAGTCCCTTATTATGTGCCATTGAATAAAATGATATTTGAAAAAAAAACAACTATTGGGAGGGTTTTCTTGCGAAAATCTAATCTGTTACTAGTGTGGTACAATACAAGGGAGTTCTATCTAAAACTACTAAAAGAATTGCTTTGTCACAGCACTTGTTTGTTTCTGGGAACTAGAAAGATGCCCATTTTTGCTTTAAAGTTTCTCATGACCTCTGCCAAACAGCAAAGTTTTGCAATATCCTATAGCTGCCTGTCTGAGGTAAAAGACCAGATCCTGAAAGGATTTTTCATTACTCCAAAGTATGGTCGAATGTTCCTCTGAGGTTTAACGCGTAACATTTCACTTAGTTTTAATTTTTCGGCTCTTGTTGTTGGTGTCGGACTGAGCAATCCCTGTCAACTGGCAAATAACATTTTGTAAAGCCGCGGAGCATCTGTCAGTTAACAACAACGCAAAGGACGAACACTCTGTCTAGTAAATAAAAATGTCATCCAGTCGTTTGGGGTCTTTCCCGTCTGTCGGAGCCCAATAGAAACAGGCAGCGCAGCGCACAAAGGATGCATTCTTGTATGCACACAACAGCACAAGTTCACAATATCTATCTGGCCACTAACGACCCGTGCAATACTCTGGAGGAAAACAAACACACGATCGTCTTCTTTCCCCTTTTTTTCATCCTTTCTTCTCCCCTCCCCTCCCCTCCCCTCTCTCCTTTCTCGCTTGCCTCGTCCGTCATCGTTCACATTTGAAATTTCCTTTGGATATAATGTGCATCATTTCTGTTTGCTTACTCTCTTTGCTTAAAAGAAAAAAAAATGCTTCGACGAAAAGAAATTCGTCTGTCTGAACAAACCAAGTCATACTCATTTTACGGTCACAATATTTTCCTCCCTTTGAAGAGAACGTAATTTTTTTTTACAATATTAATTCTTAGCTAGAGCTCCTTCCTCCCCTTCCTCCTCTCACTCTGCCCATAAACACCCATATGATCTGTTTGCCTAAGTTCCCCATCCTCTCAATCTTAAAAACTAATTATTCTCCCCGATGAAAAATGAGCGATGAAAAAATGAAGGCTTAACAATTGGGCTGTTGGGCCATTTTTTCGTAAAAACAGGCACACACACACACACACGCACAACCCAAACCCATGACGACGATAAAATGATGACGAGGGAAGAAGAAAGCGAAAGACGAAGAAAAATATAAGTGAAACAAGAATCCATCAGTCTTGTGCGCGAACGGGGTTGATGGATTGAGCCTGATTGATCGCAGGCGAGCGAGGCTTAATGAACTGGCAATAATGGAAGAATTGAATCTCGCAACGATGACATCAGCGGCAGCAGGCGGCGTCTGGCGGATGCTGCAGCTTTTGAGAGCTAATGGTTACCTTTAAATCTGTCGGGTTGAAAGGAAGGAAGCTTCCCATAGTACCTACTCCTGTGATGATCTGCGCTGCCTCACTTTTCATGGGTAGAGATGAAGGCTCTGTTTGGGTGTTCTTACATCTGTCAAAGCATCGGTAGAAGCCAAGGACAAGTGGCTGCTCCAGATGATGTGGCAGACCGTCAACACCGACTTCCATACGCACATACTGAGGTACTGCAATTCACATCACCCACACCCAGTGCCCACCCGAAATCCTTCTTTCCCTCTCTTGTAAATGCACTTTTGTCCTAGTTTTTTAAGGTGTGTTCTCAAGTTCTATCTATTTTTGTATCAGTTCATAAGAGCGAGATATATTAGTCTTTATTTACAATTTTCTTTGATGTCGACTTGCTATGCCTCTCTTGAATGATACCGATGATGATAAGAACAAGGAACATACGAAGAAGGAACACGTTTAGAAAGCACCAGTCTTTCTTATTCATAATAAATATCTGACAAAATTCATCATTCTGAGCGTTTGAAATCATCTTGGGAAACGAATGTGTTTACTTTTCCATCATCAACGTGCCTGACATAGGCCATAGTAATTGATAATGATAGGTCCAAAAGGTGTAAGTGCCTCAGATGGATCACCAGAAAGCCGGTCATATCCACTCTTTGTAACTGGAATTATGATGACATTCATTTCTTTGAAGAGCCTTCGTGAATGAACACAAACCTTACTGCTGAAACTATATCCATTAGCTTCCAGGGTTTCTAAATGCGTATAGTTCCTGTCAGTCACAAGATGGTGGATTATTCTAATTAGTGACATGCAGTTCAAATCCTGTACGTGATGGGCAACAAGCCATTTAATGGCCTCTCTCATTTACTTTGGCGCTGCTGGAGTCAAAGATTCGGGAGGACACGCTTTCTCCTCCTCCGGGTTTCGGTGCTCATCTGTAACCCAAGTTCAAGATGTCTTGTGGTGACTCATTCCCGCCGGAGGTTTGTGCCGCCACCCCAGGTTGCTCCCATTTTTCAGGCCATGACTTTACCTTCCTCCATTCCAGCTCCCTTTCTTTGGTGCCTGAGACCCTTGTATTTGCAGGATGTCTCTATCTCGCTGTCCAACCACTCCAACTTCCGCTTTTCGCTATCTTAAGCAGTGAATGGCGGCTGAGGAACAGCCTGAATTTCATAAGTCAGTCAAAATTTCATGACTCATGACAGCCATAGCAAAACACTAGTTCAGATTTTATAACTGGTGTTTATTCAGTCAAATAAAAAAACTAGCGTTTAGAAAATAAGACGAAAAAAATAAAAGAAAAAATGAATTTGAACGCAAATTCGAATTGGAAGAAAAATCAAATACATCATAATATATTAATAATAGACACCCGTATTAATCATGATAAAGTCGTAATCTGTTGTCTAAATCACATAACAACGAAAAGAACCTTTCATTACAGCTATTAAATCTCCCGAAGTATCACGGGGACCGATTGATGATATTGCAAATAAAAATTTAATTCGATGACGTGAAATCACTTCTCGCGTCATCGGAGAAAAAAGTAGATAACAGAAGAATCTTTATTTGACGAGACAATGACTCATAAATTATATTTGCGAAAAGAGATTATATGTTGATAAGATTACGGGTTTTGTCCCATCAGCACTTTACGCCTTTGGTCGACAAACAGCTAATTAGACGTCGTTGTGGATTTGGAGGTTTTTGTCTATGTGCGACATTTGTGAATCCGTGATTCTGATGTCACCAGGGAAACCTACATGTTGATTTGACCCAACAGAATACATTCGCAGGAACTTTAAACTTGAGAAAGTTCCTCGTTGGACAAGTGTTTACGTTCTTGCCTACTGATACGGTAGTCGCGAGTTCGACTCCCTGCTCTCCCAATGCGGAATCAGAGGAATTTATTTCTGGTGATTAGATATTCATTTCTCCATATAATGTGGTACGGGTACCAGTAAGCTGTAGGTCCCGTTGATAGGTAACCAATTGGTTCCCAGCCACGTAAAACTATCTAATTCTTTGGGCCAGCTCTAGGAGAGCTGTTAATCAGCTCAGTGGTCTGGTTAAACCAAGATATATTTAACATGAAGCTTGAGAAGGCGGGGAAAGTTTCAGACGAAGAATTCTGTCATTTAATGCGTCTTCATATCGAGGTGAATTCTCTTAATAGATTGTGGCTGAATAAAAAATTGACAGAACTGAGGTGTTCTAAGAGCAGCTTGGTGTCTTCTGGAACTACATTAATTAGTTCCTCTTTACTGGAATAATAAGATCGATGCACCCAGGAAAGGCGGCCCACCAATAAGGATTAAGCTGAGGAGAAGAACTTCTTTATACTCGAATAATAGCCAAGATTATGTGTGAAGACATGAAAAGGCAAATTCAAAAGAGGTTGAAAAAGCGCTGTAAAAACATCTATATGGGACACAGCTACACTTATGCAACTTAGAAATGCACCCACGTACGAAATAGCGTTTTCAACCTTTTTCCTGTGAGAGAAACGTGGTTTGCCTCGAAAGTTCTTTACCAGAAATGATAGCCGCCATCACCCTTGTCTGAAAAATGGGTTTTAGTTTATGGATAACACTTTCTCTATGGCAAGAATAAAGAATAACCTGACGCTATCCGGGAGAAATTTCGGCTGATTCATAAAATCTTTTCACTAAGTCAGAAAGGAATCAGACAACAAAAAGACGGTATCTACAAGGAAAAGGAATGCCATTTTACAAATGAATGTGAATTTATATGAATGTGTATAATATATATATATATATATATATATATATATATATATATATATATATATATATATATATATATATATATATATATATATATATATATGTGTGTGTGTATTTATATTCACACACACGCACATATACACACATACTGGACAAAATGTCCATGAAGTCATGGTGCAATTGAAAATACTTGTACAGTCGTAACTATACATGATTAAATCTTTAAAAAGGATAAGAAAGCTTAATTCGTCTAGATTACTGCTCTTCTGAAGTTTTATTCATTTTTTTTCTTATTATTAAATATTTTTCACAGTTTCTGAAACTTAATAATGACATTTTCAGAACTGCTATTGACCGAAGGCTTCACTTGAAGAGAAAGTAAACTGCGTTCCTTGGCGTGCTGAGCTTAAATGTAACTGTCGCTGTCTAGAGAAGGTTTACAATGCAGTACAATGAAGAAGCACCCACACAGGATACTTTATGGACACCTTGTATATATATATATATATGTGTGTGTGTGTGTGTGCGTATATATATATATATATATATATACATATATATATATATATATATATATAATATATATATATATATATATATATATATATATATATATATATATATATATATATGATATATATATATATATATATATATATATATATACATATATATATATATATATATATATATATATAGTAATATATATCTATATGTGTATATATAGAGTATACACCAAATACTTGAATTTATCCAGCTACAAATGTGTCATTCCTGAATCCACTTTACCTTGGGAATAACCTTTATCCAGAGGGAATTATTTATGATAAATGCATCTTTCCCTAAAGAGTTTCGATGTAGTTTAGATGTGACATGTATGCGCGACAGGGACCTTTTCAATGTGCTATGAATTTTTTTTATGTATCTGTAAGTCCTTTGTTCTAGATGGATAGCATTTTAGAAAAAGAATTATTTGTTATCCTCAGTAACTTTAAATAACATAACCTATGTTGTGACCTGCAAGTGGAAGACTGCATAGATATTTCAAGTAATTTCATGTTATATTTTCAACGAAAATTAGTAAAGCATTTGAATATAGACAAAAGCTTTGAGTTTTTTTGTGAGCCATTCTCTCCTAAAATTGAGTCATGAAATTGAGCGCTCATTAAATAAAAAGAAAAAAGGCAAATATCTCGAGCTGCTCTCTTTTTACTCACCCTTGGGTTCAACTTAGACATGAATAGAACTACATTTGCTTTAGCATATGCATCAATCACTGGCATAATTCGACACCCGCTGACCCCTCCTATCATATATCTATCTTTGATTTCCCCTTGTTAATCTCCCTGCCTCTCCTCTCACATTCAGGCTCCCTTTACCCTCTTTCTCCTCTGGATTCTTTACCAGACCTCTCTCTCTCTCTCTCTCTCTCTCTCTCTCTCTCTCTCTCTCTGTCCTTTGAGTTTTCCATAGCATAGTTTCTTTACAGCAAGCTTTTTATTCGGAAATGAATACATTTTGTCCATCATCCCTTGTTTGTCACGTTTCGAATTTTCTTGAAGGAAATTAACTTGAAATGCACTCATGTTGTTGAGTGCGAAACTAATAAAATTTGACAAAAGTGAATGGTAGGATCATTCTATATATAGTATATACAGAGACCACTCACTTACTGACCTTTAAGAGCGGGTTTTCAAAATTCATCCATAAAAGTAAATGAGGAAGAACAGAATGGGGGAAATTTATATATCATTAAAGACTTTTCATTTGAAGGACAAACTATTCTTATTAATTTGTTACTGTATTTTAACCTAAACAAATATTGAAGCAGATAGTGAAAGTTTGCTCAGAGGTTGGAAGGCGCAACACACAAGTGTTCTGAAATAAAGAAACTTCAAGGGAAAAATTTGAAAGGTCGCGACAGGATCCACTAGAGTTGTTTTGTAATGATTCTAAATAAACAAAACATCACGATTAGGCAGCGTCAACAAAAAGACCTTCTGAAGAGGGTGGGGGACTAGGAAACATTACACCTATGATAATGTAAGCAAACTTCTCACAAAAGATCGAGGAATAATGTGAAGATGGAAAATGATTGAATGATTGATGACGGGAGAAAGATAGATGGATGACTGAAGGGGTAGGTTAGGGGGATGGGGTGGGTCCTAAAAGAAAAGGCGAATGGAAGGGAGAGAGAGAGAGAGAGAGAGAGAGAGAGAGAGAGAGAGAGAGAGGTGCTCCTCATATTCCCAAAAGATAAATGGTGGCAAGTTTATTCATTTTTCTTCTCCGATGACACAAGAATGGGACAATCACTCTGTGTTGGAGAGCCCGGCCTTTTTTTATGAGGTTTGAGAAGCAAAAGATACCCGATGGAAGCTGCCGCTCTTTCCTTCCCCCTTCCTCTTCTCTCCAATATTCTTCTGCCACTGCCAATGACATCCTTTCTTTCCTTACTACACGCCCCTCCCCCGAACCATATCATCCTGTTTTGCCTCATTCCACTATAGAGAGATTTCTTCTTGCGTCCGTAGGATTTGGATGCTTTTAGAAAAAAACAGCTCATTTGGATTTTGATCTAACCTACTACTCTACTTCTAGGTTTCCTTATTTTACAAGGTCTCAAACTCTTCTATAAACTGTCATAAAGAAACCATGAATAAATATATTTATAGTTTATATTTACTTTTGAAATATAAACTCTTCATTTGATTTCATAAAAAAAGCAAAATAAAAAAAAGAAGAGGCAAACGTAAAAAATTTTACTTGGAAAAGCACGTAACATTTAATCTAAAACTAAAGGTAGTACTTAGGATATTGTTGACTAGAATGTCAATGATATGTATAACGTTACTAGAAGACTTTTAAGGTGATCGGGTATGTCTTTATCATCATCATCATCATCATCATCATTATCATCATCACGGACAGCATTTTAAGAAAATATTTCTTGATGTGTCATATTCTAATGCGAGGTGAATGAAATTATGTCAACCAGTGGGGGAGTTAAGAGAACTCTCTCTTGGGTTGACTTCTCGTCTTGTGCTTCGTCTCAGTCTGACAAGTCCTTCGGACTGACTTGGGAACTGATTTGTATCGTCCCCTCTTTACCTGGCATTACTTATAATCAGCTCTGTTTTTGTGAAGGCTTCGTTTATGAGTTTCTTTAATCAGACACAGATATGGAGACCCAAATGTCGTCATTGTCACACATCAAATGCTCGAGAATTCAACCGAAAATATGCGATACATTCACGTAAACTTCTTAGCATATTTAGACTGGCATATACTGAACGAAGAGTTCAATCATGGCTCATGGAGCTTTTATGAGCGAGTTGGAATTTGCTCATGACTATCTTGGATTTGCATCGCTAATTAACACATATTATGCCACATGGTAATAACACGCAAACTAAACACAACATCATAAAAGATAGCCATCCCTAAGAGTGTTGTCGCGTTAGTTAAATACAAACCCATTTCTTGAATCTTGAACCTCAACTGAACTTCATCATATCCCAGGGGATACTGGGTACTGCGATTTCCTGTGTAGTAAAGAGCCGTAAAAACAATGAGAGTGGATTCTACTCACTTTTATCTGTTTGTAATACAACCTCCTAAATACTGACCGATGCTCAGGATCATCGCTCAAAGAGGAAATGCTACCAAGAAAACCTCCTGGAAGGGTTATATAGCGATAATCTTCTTGTAGCTGAAAACTACCACGTCCACCAAACTAATTACAAATAAGATTTAATTTTTTTTTCTTTAAGCACAAAAGGATTTTATCTATAATTCTTCAACGCTGACGAAATAAGGTTTATGATAGCTTCATACTAAAGACTGAAGAGGTTGTAACTGCACAATATGAGAAGTTTATTTGTAACATCTTAAAGTTTCGGTATCCATTGGAGAACCGGTGAAGGTGGTTCTGTAGTGGTTAACACGACAAAATCCAAGAACTGCAGGTGATGCTTCTCTATATAAGAACTCTGAACTCCGGTTAGCGTTGTGTCGTTATTGCTCATGATGGCAGATCGAGAGTTTCAAAGTTTCCCTCCCACTCTACATAAAGGTATCAAGTTACCATCAAACTAATTTCAACAACACTGCTCTATATTATTCAGAAAACTGAACGGCTTATTTACAAACTTATTTATCTAAATTTTGTTTTTATTTGATCTCAGAAGTGGGTCAAGAGATTGGAGTATGTCTAATCGTTTTATTATTATTATTATTATTATTATTATTATATTATTATTATTATTATTATTATTATTATTATTATTATTATTAATGCGAAATTGAAAGGGAAATTCTTCCAAACGTGCTCAGATTTCTCTGCAGACTTTTTTTTTTTTTTTCGCGGTTTTACAAGATGAATAAAAACAGGGATTAATACGGAGTCACGGGTGTACTTCAGAAGTTGTTAAATATCCTTTCATTATTGTTTTCATCTTCATTGATACTAGCCACGTCTTTACTACAGCTGAACAGGAAACGAATAAGTACTGTGAAATATAACACATCATTTGTTACTTTCATGCCACCTCGTACTGGTGGATATTTTGTGACTAAGTTCAAAATTTTCGAACGACTATACAGGAAACAAAGGAATTTTCAGCTGAAATCCCTGAAAAGTCTTAAACTTCAAGATATAGACAGAACATTCTTGTTCTCTCTTGTTAGCAACTGCATTGTTTTGACCATAGCTATGCCTACAATGTATTCAGTGACTACTTTCACGTTACAATCACAAACACAGGTGGGAAGAAGACTTTAGTGGCATGATCGAAGGACTTCCGATATTCAACATGTTATCAAAAGCACCGCTTCAATCACATAGATTGAATCTCCGACGTGAGGCAATCTTATTCAGGACTCTCTCTCTCTCTCTCTCTCTCTCTCTCTCTCTCTCTCTCTCTCTCTCTCTCTCTCTCTCCCTCTTCCCATGGACAACAAGCAATACATCCATCGCTGAGTACCTTCCATTATAGTTATGCTATTGAAATGCCAATTAAAAGTAAAAGACGCCTTTGTTAGTCGACATTTCAACGGAACAAAATCGTTTTCTACTGCCCATTCACAAGTCAGAGAGAGAGAGAGAGAGAGAGAGAGAGAGAGAGAGAGAGAAGAAGAAGAAGAAGAAGAAGAAGAATCGTCCCCATAACAGCATCTTAGCCCCATTACCTCAGCATCAAAACGTCATTTGAGAAAAATGGGAGACGATGCGCGACAGGCGATTCTAGCAGCGTCAACGTGGAACGACGCAGCCTGGTTGGCACCGCTTTATTTCGGTGGCATCACTTCTACGTCAGTTCTTCCCTCAAATGTCTGCCTGTACGTCTCACGAACAACGCCTTGGAACGCACCTTCCTCCACCTTGAGCAGTCTATTTTCGACCTTATTGTCAATCACGTTAAATGATAGAGTTGTGTCTCTTTGCGGAAGAGGCAGCAGAGCGAGAGATGCACAACCCTATTGATGTCTAAGTAGGTCATCACTGGATTCTTCATAGGTCGTTTCATAAGGGCATCATTAGCAACCATACTTCAGACTATTTCCGATACCTATCGGTCACCGATAAATCATCATAGAATATCACAGTTACTTTACTTGTGATGAGTCCACAATAAAATCGACGGAAAAGTAACTAAATTCTTGGTATCTCAGTACTCATGTCGAGCAATTACCAGTGGCAAACGGAATGAAACTCTTCAATATGCTCATTCCATTTCATTCCTTTTCATGTATACTTAAAGACCAACGACATAAACGACCGAATTCCTCTACTTACAGTGAGAGGGCGAGGTAGCCTCTCTCGCGGGCGGAAAGCACCGGTTAAAAGACCAAAAAGAAATCAAGATTTAGAACAGGGGAGGGCAAACTTTTCATTGCAAGGGCCACATTAAAAAAAATCACAACTTTATAGGGCCGCACAGAATAGTAAGCAAAATAATGAATATTTAAAATAGAAAAAATAAAAGGCTTTTAAAGAAATAATGTAACTCGTTTTTATTAATGTTTTAAAGTACTATAGAAAATTCACAAATAATGCATTTATTTGAAAGACAAACTAACTTAGTTGGAAAAAAATTATTAATTAGTATTTTAGAGTAGGAACCTCACATGAAACATTTTGAGAAACAAAATAACCCTTCTTTATCAAATTTACTAACATCTGCGCCCCGCGCGCTGTAGTTTGCCCACACCTGATTTAGAATAACTAGAGTCTACATCTCATTTATATATATATATATATATATATATATATATATTATATATATATATATATATATATTTATATCATGGAGTAAGAACCACAATGAAATGTATGTTAGAAAACACTGTGTAGTAGGAGCAACACACACACAAACAACACACACACACACCACACACACACACACATAACACACACATATATATATATATATATATATATATATATATATATATATTATATATATATATATATATATATATATGAGATGCAGACTGACAGGGATGAATTATTTTCCCATACAATGACTGTAATACTTATTCTATGTTATTTTTTTTTAGTGTTTTAGTGTGTGCATTTATTTACATGAATGTGTGTGTACGTGTGCGTATTGATTCTAATCTAATACTGAAGAAATTTAATCTGTCACACCACCAAGAGAGAAAATAAAGAAAATTAAAATAAGGGTATAGTAAATCGATTATCATTATTCATGTGCATAGTATTTTTTGCTAAACAAAAAAAATTCAGTTTAATTTTAATATTTAAAACAAAATTTATATCAGTATCCCAATGATAAAAAAAGTCGGCCTTAATCTATGTAAAAAAAGTAAAAAAAAGAAGAAAAAGAAACACACACACACACAACACGGAAATTGCTGTAAAAATCTTCGGATTGATATTGTGAAAATGTTCGAGAATTCTTTATACTTCAAATCTTGATGAATTACTTTTTACTTTCAAAAATTCTTTTAATATGAAGCATACCTTGACAGTTTTTGCAAAAGTTGCCATTTTCCTTAAATTGATTAGGAATAAGAGAATAGTGAATTCGTTCTATTTTACTAGAGCGTACTATTTCACATTTAGTTCTAGTGTTCAATAACTTTCGGATGATTTATCAGTATTTTTGAAGTCGCTGAGTATACTTTTATTAGATATTATTCCACGTATAAGAGACAACTTACATCTTAATCATAAGCTGTACTTTCTATTTGTCCAGCTTTATATCCAAAGGTAATCTTCGAGTCTCAATTCCTCACCGTAAAATATCAGTTTAGGTTGCATGAAGGTACCAAACACATGTATAGGCACACACGTTTGCATTTTAATACGTTCTCCTAAGTATGTGCTAGAACGCAATGATGTATCTATGAAAATTACAGTTTATTTGTTTTTCTTCGGCCGCGGAAAGGGCATCCCTAATGATGGTTTGATCCTATGATCCCTCACCCAAGGCCTGGCCCCCTTCTATCGCTCGGGGTTACGTCCTTCGAAGGACGACAGTCTTACCGAGGTGTAGAGAGGTCGTCTTGCATTACTGTGTAGGTGACGGGAACTTACTTAACGTCATAAACGCAACCCTGCAGTCATGAGGCAGACGAGTCACCAAATGCCCGACGGTTTGACAGCCGTTGAAACAGTCAGCAGAAGGCCCGCAGGCGGCAGGCGGCGACGGCAGCGGCGGCTGGGTTGACGACAGCGGTCGACATCCCAAGTGACCATCGCTTAGATAAGGCATATCTGACAGCGAGTCTGTTTCCTCGCAATGGGCCGGGAAATGTATCTCATTTCACTCATTTAATCCACAATTAAATCTGTCTCTTTCTCTCGCGAGCGGTACTCGCGATACTTCGCCTCTGCATCACACCTCCATTTCCACTCGCCAACAAACACCCCCCCCACCATTCCCCCTTGGAATCCTCTCGCCACTCTACCCCATTCTCGTTGTCATGAAAAAATATACCAACCCTTTAGCTAAGCTTGGTCTCATTAACGCACATAATGCAAGGGCGCCTAACAACCATTTTGGACACCCCTTGCCAACAGTGGGTTACGCCCTTCATGTTTATTTTAAAATTCCAAAGGGAAGCCTCCATACAGGAGGAGGTCCGGGGAAGAAGGGCCCTGGCGACATTTCCGATCTCGGGTTTTCACTCAATTTCATCGTGTTTCATCAAACTTGGGAGAGGGGGTGGGGGAAGCGGGGAGGGAGAGCTGGGGTAAGAGGGTGCAAGGGGTGGGGGGGTGGGGGGGGAGGGGAGAGGACTGGCATTTGGAAATTGATGCCCCATTGTCAGTATTTGTTAGGCATTCGGTTACGTTCGCGATATCTGCTCAAGCGGCCGCCATTCACGCCAGGGGCTGGCTTTCAGGGTCCCCGTCACACCTTATCAGCAGGCGCTCCTCAGACTGTATAGAAATTAAATTGAATAAACCATTTTCCCCTCCAATTGTATACGTGTACCTGTCAGAAGTGACGCCTCCAATGTTATTGATTAACACTGAAAAGTATGACGTGTTTAATTAGAATGTTTCCTGAAAATGTTATTGTTAAGAACCAACTTTTTTTTTTTCATAAAAAACTCCACTTTGGAATTGTGTGTTTTTGTATACGTTTGCCTTTTCCCTCTCCTTCACCACAATGGAACGAAAAAATAAAAGGATAGGACACAGTCATGTTTTGATAAAATGTTATTATTGATTTTCTCGCGAAACACCCTGAACTGTATAATAAATGAGCGACTGTGAATTTATTTTCCATTTCAAGATGGGTCATTGTTGCCAGACGCATTTCAAAAGTGGGCTGGTGGCAGAAGAGACCTTCGCCGTCAACGCAACGTTTCATTGCAAAGACAACTGAGAGCAAAAATATTTTCCGGAACGAATATCATCAAACAAGATTCAACCATTATCAAGATGGGTATGTAAAACAAAAAGGAAAGATAACTTAAAAAAGTGGACATGGAAAAACATCAACAAAGTTGTCAGAAAATGGAATACAGACATCATTAACAGTCCAGTCATTGCGTTTGGAAGGAATGTAAGCAAGAATTGACTGACCGAAACACTTCGTGAGACACCAGCACCGACAAAAGTGCAGTTACAGATATGAAACGAAAGTTTACGTTGGACTTCCAGGAGGCTTCTGGATAAATTCTATATTTAGGAAATAAATGCGAAAATTGCACTGCAAAACATTGTTTTTCACTGATTCTTGAAGAACGTAATTTTTATGACAAATGTTTGTCAACGAGCAAGAGGAATAGGGAATAATAAGGATAGTAATAATAACGCAGGTATGGCATCAACAATAACGGTAACATGCTGTGTAAACACAAGCTCACACGAAAATACTAAATTTGCAGTGAATTTTGTGATTCCTCTCCTGTCTTTCTATCAGGCTACGTTTTTGTGCATTCCTTTCTTTCTTACACTTTCCGAGGATTTGGCTCTAATAGAGGTCTTTTTCCGGCTTTATTTTATCCGTCTTTTCTCTCGTATCTGCTCTCCTTTTATCTCCATTTTATTTTTCCATTACCTCATTCTTTACTTCGTCACTACTTTGCTTTGCACGCAATCTCTCATTTTAGGAACTACTCTCTGTTCCCTTGCTTCCACCTCTAATCTTCTGGTTCCTCTGTTTCGTAACTGTTCCTATTCTTCTTGTAGTCCTCCTCGTTCTCCTCCTCCTCCTCCTACTCCTCCTGCCATCTCTCCATTTCCCCCCGTCTCCTTCTCTCTCCTTTTCATTATCAGCAGGACGCCAGTATGAGAGACGAGAGAGAAAGATAGCGCCGGGCCGGAATACAGGAGGCCGCATCGCAATTAACAAAGTATTAATGAAAACATTGTTATTTTAAGGTTGCTAATTAACGATCATTCACCGCTTGTTCGTCGTCGGCAGTTAATTAATGAACTCAGAGAGGCGCGACGACTACTTTTGATTTTGACTCCTATTGAGCGACGCCACTGGGGCTTATATGCCATCTCCCTGTGCCCGTCACACATGACCCTTTCGTCTTACGGTTAATTGAACCATTGACACTTCTGTTGCTAATTGTATACTGGAAAAATTAAGAGAATTACGAATATCTGATTTTTCATTGTCTGCTCTTCAAGGGAAAGAGAAGGAGGCGCACAAGGGCCTCTTCGAAGGGTCCCCTTTTGAAAAGGACCCCTAAAAGGGTTCAATTGTTTACGAATCTTTGCTCGCTCAAGATGCCTCTTCTTTCTTGAGCTGCGGATGAATTAAACAAGCATCTTATTCACAGCTTCATTAGCAGGTCAAGTGCATTACAGGGTGACCATCGCAAGACTTGACTAGATGCTTACTAAGTGCAAGCCAAACTCAGGCCAGTATTGTTTTTGGTCAACAGATAATCTTTGGTGGTAGAAAAAGTACCAAATTTTAAGAGAATATCACATAGTAGTAATGCACACAGTTCTAGCCCTAAACATAAATACGAAAAGAGCTGTCCGTACACAGCACCCATTCCTAACAAAGAAAATATCACGCGGGGACAGTTTTAGCATTGGGGGCCAAGGACTCCCTCAAAAATAATTCTGTGAAGAAAGAGACGCGAAGCATTTACATCTGAAAGAGAAAAAATCTTTCGCAGATAAGTTGGCCTTTTTCGTTAATATTTTTACCGAGGAGAAGCGCGGAAGCGATTGATACACCCAAATATATTTCGGGAGATGGAAAATACGAAGAAGTGCGTAACAAAAGTTCCTCATTTCTCCCTTCTGGAAAAACAGTTATTAAAATGTCATTTGGTTTCACGATGTTCTCTTTGATAGTGATTTCGCACCACCGATTATTAATTTCTTGGGTCGCCATTGTCAGGCAAAGAGTTCCACTCGAATTTCAAACAACTTAAAAGCATTAATTAATTATGGTGATAAATTTTAATGACATTATTGAAATTCGATCACACATCGTTTCATTATAATTTCCTTAATGGGCAGAGGGAGGTGAATGGCGGTGAATTATAGAGGAAAACTAATAAAAGAAACATGTTTATATTTTCGAAGGTTAAATACTTACCAAATAAGGGTAACTAGTGTATATATATATATATATATATATATATATATATATATATATATATATATATATATATATATATATATATATATCGCTCGATGGTGAAAAATATCCACATGATACGAGCTACCAATATTATATATATAGTATAATATGTATATATATAATATATATTACATTATTATTATATATATATAATAATATAATATTTACGTATATAAGTATTATATAATAGTATATAACTATATATATAGATATAATATTGTAGTTCGTATCATGTGGAATATTTTCCACCGTCGAGCGTTATTGCTCCTACATGGGGGGATAAGAAAACATAATAGTTACTACTAGTTTTTATGCTTTACCATCTGAATCGTGGATGAACCCCTGCGCATGAATCTTCGAGAAGATTAGCTCTTTTCATGCTTAAAAAGAAAGCTCATCAGTAGCGTGACAAACCCCTGTACACACTCCTGCGCTTCTAGGATATTAAGATCTTTCATTTCCAATAATTTCTAGGTTTTCTTCTCTACAACCAATCACCCCCCCACCACCCCCCTCCCCCCACCCTACGCAACTCATTATTTCAAATGGACACGCCACCATATGAAAACACTGACCCTTCATTTCACCTACTGTAGTCATGATATCATTTATTCTTTATATTTCCACTTTTCTCACCCTTTCAGTTGTTCATTTACCACATTTTTTCTTTCATTGGCATTGAACATCAACACTTCACTTCCATAAAGGAGAGTTTTAACTCAACGGCCTCTCAAACATTCGAACTTCGCTTCCATATGTGTTTCCAGTACCTTCCAATCATGTGTACATATTGTGTTGCCTTACTGAAATCCTAAATTTTGTGGCTCACCTTTTCTGTTATCTTTCCGTAGTCTGCTATTTTTACTCGAAAGTATTTCTAAAGATCAATTATTTCCACCTATTACGATTCACATTAACATCCACCGAGTTTTAATTTCCACCCAAAAGCTTGCTGTTACTCACAGTTACCATCAAGGTTTTCCTTTTACCAGCACCTATGAAACCCGTCCAGGCTTTTCTGCTACATTTCTCTATCATCCCTAATCAATGCTGCATCATCTGCTACTTCTACCATTCCGCACTCCATTGAGGACTCGTTTTCTTATCTCCTTAACTTTCACTTAAGTTTCATTTTCCTCTTCGACTTCTCGCATCAACCCATCCTTTCAGGTAAACAATAGCCAAGAGCACATATACCTTTTTCTCATATTCCTCATTCTCCCCTCCACCTGCTCTTACACATACTCATTTATTTCCATTAAGAAAACATTTCCCTTTTATTTTGCAAATCCTCACTTATCTGTTTCATACCAAAGCTTCGATCCACGCACCCAGAGACATTCTAATTGTCACAGCTGCTTTCAAAACTTTCAGGAATATTGCAGCTATACCATCAACATATGAAGAATACACTGACATCTCAAGCAACTTAAGTTAGTCACAAATACATATTATCTAACCTTCAAAATTGGGAATTAACTATAAAAACATCTTCGCTTGGTTAGAGGCAAATCCGGAAAAGGTACTTAACAAGGAAGTTTATATAAAAAAGAAAAATAGCGCCATGATCGAGACACCAAGAAAAGCTTTCTTCGCTCTTCCTACTAGTTGGCATTTTATTTGCCTGTTACCAACTACATTATAAGAATAAGATAATTGTGATAAAATAGAAATCAGAGCCAGATTATAATCAAAACCTTATATTCTAGGCAGAGTTTTGGGAAGCTCTTTTAATTTTAATTTTCTTACTGCACATGATGCACATAATGCTTACCGGTGGGAACTGGAGGCAATATCTGCGGAGATACCAGATCTTGTAAGAATTGTAGATCGAAGCCTTTATGCTAGAACAAGGTAGCGGGGATTTGTCAAGATGACCACAGTCTGTAGATGTCTGTTGCTTTGCTACCTTAGAAGAGACTCAGTAACAGACGTTTGGGTAACAAGTCGAGAAGGAGACTGTTCCATACAGAACTATTCAGAACTCTTTTGCCTCATTTACGAGGGCTACCGGTGTTAGGTTTTCTACAAGGGCTGAAATGAAGTCAAACCTGAAACAAGAAATTTATAATTTTTGGGGTACTTACCAAAGGGCTGATAAATCTCTGAAATATCAGCCTGCATTCAGTCCTTCCTCCGCGTACTTTTTGAAACGGAATTTCTGTCATCTAAAGGCTTCTGATCCCGTTATGTATTTGAAATACATTTTTGGACTGAAGTATATCACTTGAGGGTGAAATCATGGATGGCATTTTATGATAATGAGGCTGTCATAGTGAAAAGTTTTAATTGTCAAATATAATCCAATTCTATATTCAATCAGTAGCTAACCCGAACTAACTTTCAATATGCCGCGAAACATTTCAGCGAAAACTGATGTACTAAATAAAATTTGCACATTTCCGTGATATGTAACAAAGAATGGGGAAGGTAGACTGTTAGGCTTTGTAAAACTATTCATTCTGTTCCATCAGAGGATGAAGGAAGTTTTTTCATAATTAGTTAAAGACAAGGGTATTGCCAAAGAAATGACTGTGAATACTATTATGGGAACACAACATTACCCCGAGGAGCTGTGTGGTAAGATTTTGATTGACATATAATTTTTGTGTTGGTCTTGTTGTGAGAAAGTACAATATATTGTTGTAGGAATAGGGTGGGGATAGTGGTGCAGGTTTATAAAAGTTGACTGGCGCATTATCTTGCTGGGCGGATGAAAAGTTCACAACGAAAACAGCTGTAGGAGACGTTCGAGAGAAAACGGAAAAGTTGTAAGCGGGTTACATGAACCCGGAGAAACTTTTGATTGAACTAATAGAAAAGCAATGTGGGGTAGGCACAGACTGCAGGGCATATAAGGTGTTATGTCTCCGTCGAGCAAGTCTCCAAGGCCATTTGCTGGTGCTGGTAATTGAGATTGACGAACGTTCCCGTCCTTCAGATGGCTGACTGTCCAATCCCTGAGATTCAGATTCATATTTCCGCCTCTACTATCTCAATTGCAACCAGGGAGTTGTATATTTCCATTTCTTGCCATTCCAATTCTTCTTACTCCATATTTACCATCAAAATTCCTCTCAGCTGCCTCTCTTTCGTGTGAGCGAGCTGGCTCAAAATTCCTTCCGTGCAGTGCTCGGACAATTTTGCTTTCTCCAGATTTTGTAGGCAATACATCCTGCTACTCGTCTCTGAATTTGTCATTATCTATTACATTTTCTCTCAAATACCTATATGACTGAAGAGCCTCTTTCCATATTAATACTGGCTACTCCAATTGCTACCTCACCTTTGACTTATCTTCATTTTTTACTTTAAACATTTTCAGACTCACTGGATTTTGGCGTTTTGCTTTACTCTCTCCAGCTCATATCATGAAAAAATCTTTCATTACAGATAATGGCTTTTCTCTGACTTTTGGCGTCAATAGCAATGGTGATATTAAATGAGTTTCAGACCCACTCTCACACCAGTCAAATTATCTTTAGGTTTACGGTTTAACATATGTTTTACTTTTACCGAAAGGATATTTGATCAGTACCACAAAATAATAATTTTTAACACTAAAAATCCTCAGCACCTTCAGCATTGCATGTCAGTTCTATACGGTACGTACTAGGTCCAGAGGCACAATATGCTGTTTTTTTTTTCTTTCTTTTTACCATCAAACTTCATATATAACTTTTATAATAATAACTTGGTCCAGTCCCCACAACCTCTTTTTCCAAAAAACTATCAAAACTTTTATCCTATTAGGCCATTCTTGTTTCCAATCGAAATCTGACCATGTAACCTGTTCATAATGCAAGATAGCGTTATGCCCCTGTAATACACACACGTACGCACACACACACACACACACACACACACATATATATATATATATATATATATATATATATATATATATATATATATATATATATATATATATATATATACTTATATATATATATATATATATATATCATATATTATATATATTATAATATATATATATTAATATATATATTATAATATATAGTTATTATTAATATTAACATATATATATATATATTTATATACATAGTATATATATATATATATATTATATATACATATATATATATTAACATATAAGTTTATATGTTTATTATTTATTTATATTATATATCATATGTAATTATTATTATAGTATTATATATAATAACATAGTGTGTATATATAGACAAAAAAAAAAAAAAAAAAAAAAAATATTATATATACTATATATATATATATATTAAATACCTATATATAATATAATTTACTATTATATACAAATTAGGTTGTTATATAATAACTAAAACAGGTTATGTGGCTAGATTTTGATTGGAAACAAGATAGTGATGGACTGATAAGCTAAGAGTTTAAAGTTTCTATAATCTCTGGCTGGAGATAATACTCTTACAAAAGCTTCTTTTTGTGAAATGGGATTCATTGGTATTTCTTTGCAACATATCACTGCAACTAAACATCTCAGCAACATCTGTGCAATTGATAAAATGTTATCCTTATCAAGGATATTCAAATAAAAATGAAAGCTAAATATATTGCAATATTTTCTGAAATTTTTATGTCTCTCCTCGTAAAGCAAAATGGTAGAGGATGACAGTGCTTCCGGGAATCTGTGAAAGTCTCTGACCATAATACTGGAAAAATTTATCAGTGAGTGAAACTGAACGCGACCTCTGCCAGTTACATGTGCGTCACTTTCATCTTTCCAAGTAACATTTGCGTTCAGTATGTAACATTTAGTAACGATTATCTGTCGACTCTTCGTCGCCATTATGTGAAAATAAAAGTGAAAGTCGGATTTTTACTTAATCGGTCTTGTAGTGGCCGAGAGACCATTGCAAACACAAAGGAATAAGTTAATATCGATTGAAGATCGCGGTTGAAGAATATAACCAGAGGCTGATGTCTTTCGCAACTCGACGTTTTGTCTTTCTTTCTCATCTCTCGTGAGCATCGGAAAGACTAATCCTGGTGTACAATAAAAAGTGCCAACGACTTTCAGTATTGCTCAGGGAGTAGCTTGCGCAAGTTCTGGGTGAGCAGACTGAGGGAGCTCAAGTTTCCTTCCATCAATTAAATCATGATTATTACCGTTGGGAAACTGGCAACAACTGCTTCTTGGAAGTCTTACCTAAGCATAAAATTCTCGACAATACCGCATCACTCTGTAGAGATCAAAGAGCAATCAACAATGCAGGTATCTGCTTACACATGTACATTTGTGATATGATTATGCTTCTTCTATGTAATGTACTCTGTCGCCTTACATCCTTTGCCAATTTTCATAGACAGTGTTCGCTCTTGTCCAGTTGTACTCATTCATTTCTAGTCGTATTGGCTACTAAATGAGAATATCTCCATACCAACTATATTTGAAAGCAATTTCCGGTGATAATTCTAGTTGCATATAAACACAAAAAGAGAAAAGCAGCACCTTGTAACAACGCACATTCAGGGCGCTGAGACCTTGCTCTCCGGCTTTCTAGCCCTATCATCATTTCAGATGCCGCTGAGAAACGTAGTCGTTGTGAAAAAGGTGTTCATATGTCTGTAGCCCCTCCGCTGATCTCGAAGCAATATGAAGACTTGCATTTTCTACTTTGAGAAGCAAAGGTTTACGTGTAATTTTTCGGCATTTGCAATAGTTACAGTATGTTATTAGGAGCAGTAAAAGTGTAAAATTCTTTATTTTTGTATATTTAAATTTGTCAGGGCTCAGCCTTTCACATTTAGTCTGCTGAAGCGTGAAACGAGTTACCGGTGTTAATCAGCCTCGCAGTTGTTTGAATCTCTCCGATGCAGCTAACATTTCCCCAAGTTCACTATTTTACGTATTCCGAGAGAACCAAATCTCTCTTTCAAGAGATTTTTTTTGAGACATTTGAAAATTTTATAAAGGAATTGAACATCTCAGGTGCTCAAACATTATAGATTTAAAATAGAAAGATGATTTTGAGGCCGTTAGGGTAATAGTCATATACTCAATTTTATTTCAAATCAATAAAGGGAGACTATAGATGTTATTTGGTGGTTCATCTGTGAAGATATTCAACTTTATATGGTTAGAGAATTATGACCCTACAGTACCGGAGAATTGCTGACGACAAATGGGGATTCGTCCATCGTGCAATAACCGAAAAACTTAAGATTAGAATCCAAATTTTTATATATATATATATATATATATATATATATATATATATATATATGTGTGTATATATGTATTATATAGTATATGTATCTATATCTATATATATATATATATATATATATATATATATATATATATTTGGAATTATGCAAGACCTTTCGACTTCTGCTAAATAAAGGACAAGAAGTCGGAAGGCCTTGAGAACTCCATCGTTTTTCTTTCCTTCGTGGAATTTGTCTGTATTTATATAGTTATCACGTTCCATACACACACACACACACACACACACACACACATATACATATATATATATATATATATATATATATATATATATATATATATATATATACTAAAAAAAATAGTTGCATACACTCCTTTAGTTGAAATTTTGTCAGAACCGTATTTTCCATTGAATCTATTTATTTGTATATCGACAACAGAAAATCCTTTGTTCTTTCCCCAATTGGAGTGATTTTATTCCGAATTAGCTTCATGCTGTCATTGACATTTTCACTTTAACTTTGATATACCACATAACATATCAAATGTCAAATCTTGACTTCGTAACTTTGGTTATACGGAAAACGAACTATTTTCTGAACAGGATTATCTGTTATACATCCTACGTAAAAATTACGAAATGTTGTCAATTTAATAGAGTAGTAAAACAACTAAAAATTACCCGTTTTCGTTTACTCACACTGAGAGTATCAAAGCCATTTTTTTCTAAACCCGGTTTTATCACCACTGAAATTCAATATGATCTGCGTCAGCTCACACGTGTCGTTTATCTTCCCTGATTTTGGCTGCGGATATGCTGCCAATTCATGTTGTAATTCACTCTTCGCATTTTGCTGCAAACTACCTACATCAGGAAAGTATTATCACATTTCCTGCAATGGTCCTTTTAAAACAGGACGTGTCTGTTCCCTGTGGACAGATATAAATGCCGAAGAATGTGCATAAATAGATTCCCGTGAAACAAAAGATTGACAAGGGGAATACAGTGTGAAAATAATAAGAGAAAGAGAGGAAAAGAATCCAATGCAACAGAATCGGCTATATGCAACATTTCCCCTCCGGGTCCCTTCCGAAAAAATTCGTTTTCTCTTTTACAGCGCTGGGCAAAAGAGGTCGTTTTTAAAGAGAGCAGAGCAAACTGGCAGGGAGGACAAAGGCACCTACTGATCGTCCCTATTGACGATTCCTGATATCATAGAATCGAAAATTAAAACTCCGTTTGGGGGCTGGCCCACCCCATCTCAACCTTATCGACGTCTTCAGTGATAAGCGGACAACACCCCTCCACCTCCCTTCGAGTTTCAGCCCCTAACCCCCATTCACGCACCCTCTCTTCTCTTCAACAGGGACAACCATCATTGCAGTGGCCAACACAAATTTTCTAGGCCTATTCACACAGACCTGTTAAAAGTCCCTTTCTGGAGTCAAGACATCATAGCTACAACTTAATTCGATGGTTTAGAAATTACATGAACATGCGCGAATTAGGCATTCCAAAAGTCGATTAAATATTACCTTACACATTTGTACTTGTGTAATTATAGCTTCCCTATCAAACAGTTAACAAAAAACTAATTTCTCTCTTTTGATAATATCCATCATTATATTTGTATTCATTTATTTTCATCTATATATATATATATATATATATATATATATATATATATATATTATATATATTATATATATACCCTATCATTATATTTGTATTCATTTATTTTCATATATATATATATATATATATATATATATATATATATATATAATATACATATATATACACATACATTTATAACAGTGATAAAACCAATGAAGTATGTTTTATTTCCTTTACTAGAATACTGTTCTCCGGTGTGGATGTCAGCTCCTGCCAGAGATTTATCTCTTTTAGATAGAGTGGTTCGTGGTGGTAGGTTTCTGTTTCCTAATAGTAGCAGTTATAACCTGAACTTCGACCATCGATGGATGGTCTCTTGTTTGTCACCTTTTCAAAAGTTGTATTTCAACAGAAATCATCCATAAGCGCAATTGATCCCTGATCCCCTTTTCCAGCCGAGAGCGACCAGATTCGCAGAAGAGCAGCACCAATATGCAGCAGATAATGTGCCTCGCTGTCGAACATCGCAGTTCCGGAGGTGCCTGATTCCTCCCAAAGGATGTTGTGCAATTGGAACTTCAGAAGTTCAGAGGAAATGCAATGCATAGACTACCCTAATATTATTCTCCTTACATGTTGATGTTTTTATCTACTTATCTATTTAAGAGTTTATCTATTTTCATATTTGATAAGTGGGATCGCTTCTTCTTGTATTTCGTTTTACTTCCTCTTAATTCTTCCTAATGAACACCATGTTGTTTGGAAGCTTCAATTTGAAGTCAGTGGCCCCTGTGGGTTTGTTCCATAAGAATAGTTTCATCTCCTGAATAATAATAATAATAATAATTTAATAATAATAAAATAATATAATAAGAATAATAATAATAATAATAATAAGTAAGACCGAGCTAAATTTGCAGAATAAGTATATCTCACTGAAACGTGAGACCCTCTGAGTATTTTGACCCTGGAGTCAAGAGGAGGCCTAAATCTTACGATGGATTTGTTCATCCGGTTTGGTTGTCTTCCTTTACTCACAAAATATGATTATGTATCTGATGCAACAACTGTGAAGATGACCTAACATAACCTATTTGTGCAAATTTAGTTTATGTTAGGTAATCATAATGGGAGTAAAGGAAGACAACCAAAAAGCAACAACAAATCCTTCTTAATATTTAGGCCTCTCCTTGACTCCAGGGTCAAAATACTCGGAGGGTCTCACGTTTCAGTGAGATATACTTATTCTGCAAATTTAACTCGGTCTTAAGAAATGAACTAATTGAAATATATGCGACCCAGTAACACACACACAAATATATATATATATATTATATATATATATATATATAATATATATATATATATATATATACAATGTACTATATATATATGTATATGTATATATGTATATATATATTATATATATATATATATATATATGTATATATATATATATATATATATATATATATATATATATATGGGTGTGTGTGTGTGTGTTACTAGGTCGCATATATTTCAATTATTTCAATTCTTAAGACCGAGTTAAATTTGCAGAATAAGTATATCTCACTGAAACGCGAGACCCTCTGAGTATTTTGACCTTGGAGTCAAGGAGAGGCCTAAATATTAAGATGGATTTATATATATATATATATATATATATATATATATATATATATATGCATATACATATAAATATACATAATGACCTTGTTAATAGTAAAAGCTGATACATTAATTTAAAGCTTCCTGAAAACACAATATCTTACTGCGCCTTGTTCTGTTTAAAAGTCAAATATTCACCACAAACGCAGATGCCATTCATATCATAAAAAGCGCATGTCAAAAGTTTTTTAAGAGTAGCTTTTTTTTCTGAAGATTTTCTTCCTGATGTAATAAGAGACTAATTTCAGTTTAGTAAAGTAATATGAGCCTTGTACGATCTTATACGTATTGCGTGTAACGCTAAAAGATCTTTTCCGTCATTGAAATCTTACTTGTCTCGTCTCTATAAATATATGGACGAGATGAAGATGCAAGCCAATATGGATTTTTTTTTTGTATCGAACTGCCAATATATCTATAAACAATATTGTTGTCTATAAAATAAGATGTGGGATTTTAATGTTCATGATTTTGCTTGATGAAATCTGCTTTGATAGGGTTGCTTGAAGCCAAATGCACATATTTGAAAGACGGCGCTTGGGACTTGAGAACGACGATAAATATTTCACCGCACTCGAGAAGATTTTATATAATATGATCTGTCGAATTCCTTTGACCAGCTCCACGATGGGCAAAATGGCCTTTTTTTGATCTATGCATACAGAGCCTTCTATAAGGGTAAATACCTTGAACCAACAAAGGCAATCTGTCAACAGAAATGTAATCGGTATAAAAAGGGCTAAGGTATGAATTCCACATTTAAGAGAGATTCAGCAGGAAGTGGAGGGACCGTAGGTACCGGATTCGGGGGAGGGGGTTGGTTAAGGAGGAGGTCAGCTAAGGACGAGGAGTAGTAGTTCGAGGGCGGCGGGGATAGGGGAGGGGGGAGGGAGGGAGGGAGGGGGAGAAGGGTCAGGGAGCAGCAACTCCTCAACGTATTCCTTTACTTGGAGAACGAGTCATATTGACCCTTACCGCCAGATGTCGTCAATGGCATGACAGAAAGGAATAAAACCTTTTTTGAGGGGAGAAAAAATTCTTTTTAACCGAAAACCTTCAAGGGAAGAGCTCGCTTCGGAATCTATGACACCTATACCGACGTTTCGGATTCGCCTGAAACGTGATTTGAAGCCTTGACCCTGCCAAAAATAGACCTTACAGTTCGTGGAAATAAGGACCATTTTAGCCCTGGAGGAAGCGGTGGTTTTGGACAGCAAAAGCAGGGGCCCATCTTCTGAGAGGCTTCTGAATATAAAGTAGCTTTTTGGATCAGTTGAAATGTTAAAAATTTTGACACTGGACATAAAGGCAGCGCTGCCTATTGGCATTTTGGATGTGCGATAATCCAATATCCTGCCCGCGGGAGAAGAAAAGAAGTTTGGATATTTAGGTATCGGACATGTTAGGACACAATATTCATGGTTCACAAAACCCGCTATTTGAAACAAGAACAGCAAATTGAAAAAATAATTGGAATGGTAAAGGCCAAACGTAAATAGATTTTGCATATTGAATACTATAGTATTTCCATGTTAAAGTCCTGAGACCTAAGCTACTAGCAAAGCTACTGGGAAATAAAACATAGCTAGTATAATGAAAAGTGCATTAGAACGATACCTATGCTTTGAAAATATTTTTCTGGATGCCACTGGTGACCCTTGCCATTATCTAGAAGATAACGTTGACTGGCACAATTGTGCATGATACGCATTGTCCTGTTGAGGGTGAGTTTCATTTTGGTGAGACTCAGCTGTCACTTGGCCTGGCGCCGGCGACCTTCGGTTTTATTTGCTGGTAAATTGTTCAACGGAGAGACCGGTATTTTCAAGAGCATTAATTTTGATGAACTCGAGTAAAGCTGCAAAACTACCGTGTCAGGATTCATGGCTATAACATATCAAGACCGCGTTTTTAAATATTTGCATTTCTCATCTCTTAGAAATCAGTTAATTTCATTAATTTCATTCAGATTCTTCTTCTTTCACATGATATCATCCATTCTGAGGAAGCTTCTAGTTACGTCAATTTCTTTTTGGTTTACTCCTGAAGTATATAGTAAGCACATGAATAGCAAAAAGACAATGATATCGGTGTAGCCACTTGGAATTGCAGGTAACGCTGTTTTTCATCTTATTGAATTATTTACTTTAATAAGTAATATACAACCAGCATAACACACAGAAATGACTTGTAATACACAAGTGAAAGAACACACACACACACACACACACACACACACACACACACACACACATATATATATATATATATATATATATATATATATATATATATATATATATATATATATATTATTTATATAAGTAATTATAAAAACCAGCAGGATGGTGCTAAAATGTAAAGAGTCCATATGTCTTGTGCAGCCTATTATATCTGTTGTGATTCCTTGACCGAGTAAAACAAGCGTGCAAAAAAATGATAAGTTTATGACTACACTTTTCGACACTTACGAAAGCCTTTACAACTGTGTGACTGTGTGATAAGTTATTTCTAAAAGAGTTCGGTTGTCAAAGCTTCTGTATGGATGGTTACATATTGTATTATTAAACGTCAATAATTGATCCCTCTATTTCGAGAGAATCCTTGGAATTTGGGAAAGAGACCTCCCAGGCAAAGAATTCCTGTCCGAAAAGCTTTAAAGAAACTCACAATGGCAGAAATAGATTGACTCCTAAATAACGTATTCTGCATTATAAATTTCTTTCGACTTCACAAATATTTTCGGGGGCAGCTCTCCCTCCGTTCATAAGGAGAGAAAGTTTGAAGGTATTTCAATAGACATAAATTAAGATCCTAATTCAAAATAGACGACTCACAAATAAGCGACGATTGCAATAAGTGGCGAGGCCTAACTTTGTCGAACTTACTTCAGTTGTGCCGCTAAGTTACGGCAACTTGAGAGTGCGACGTCAATGGGTCGTGGGGCCCAATGGTAGAAGCTCTTTGAAGACAAGGCATTCTGTCAGTCTGACTGTCTGTCTGTCTGTCTGTTTGCACTAAAGAAGAAAATACGCCAGATGAAGATACCACTGACACAGGCTGTATTACTTTCAATATGCGTGCATGTCTGATATGTTTTATACGAACGTTAAATTGGAATAACTGTTTTTGATCGTCGAATCCCCATCTACTGCGCAAATTGTTTAACGCGAAATCCGAGCCAAGATCCCTGAATGAGATCGGCTGGGGTTTAACAAACGCCACTCATCAAAAGCGAAGCGGAGCTGTGAACCTGGGTCCAAATATTGTGAAGCAATGCATGCAAATCACATAATGGTCATCTTTACAGTTAAAGAGGAGGGATATCCGGCTATCTGAAGCTAATTATTTATGATTGTTGACTATATAAGTACTCAATCTAATTTCCATATCGTATGCAAACACAGGTCACCCATTTTTTAAAATCATAATTGAGATTCTGTTTCCGAGATATTACCAATAGGTTCATCAAGAAGTTTCAGTCAAGTGCCTCAAAGCCCATAACTATTTGTTAATACCATGTCAAAGAAATTGTTAATGCCATTTTATAAATCATGGTGATATAAAGAATACTATATTCCCGCATGTTTTACATTTACGTAAACAGAAATAATTAGAAGAGACTTTGGCGAGCTGAAGTAGTAGTAACTAAAAACCTAGGTGTGGTCTTAGAGGAAGGACCTCAGAAGAAACCTGGAGATTTTGGACGCACCAACCTCGACCTGGGTCTACTTCAGAAAATAGTCCAGCTCTCCACTGCACGGATAATTAGGAGAGTGATGGAATCCTAAGAAAATAAGGTGGTTGGAGTCACATCTTCTGGAAACAGGATGTAACCCAGTTCCAGACTCGGAGATCCCAACTTAGCAAGACTGTGGTGAAAACAAAGGAGTATTGGTTGTAGTATAAATCTATGCAACTTTTTGCACATTCGGTCTCCAATTAATATTCTGTCCAAAGCTTTTATTATGCATTTAACTAGTCATTCAAACGAATAAATATCATTATGTCTATTGTCTATTTTTACTATGTACTCAACATTGCTCTATTAATATCCTAAGATGGGTTTGGATCTTTGAAACTTATTTGATGCTTTTATAGTACAGGGAAGTTTCATTACACATCCTGCTTTGTATGTTAGAATACAATTTTTTTTAAATTAATTATTCTCCATTTTTTTTACTGTTAGGGAAAATGAATGACAAATCTGCAAAAGAAATTCCGAGAGCCAGGTGCACAACCGCTAGTCTTCTCACACTTGCTGTTATATAAAGTCCGTCAAATGTAGCTTTACATTTTCGACCAGAAGTAGAACCACTCACAGGTCTTCCTTTCTGACACCTCATTTGCTGTATTAACACTCACACCTGTTCATCTTTTAAAGGAAAATGCAAACATTCTAGAATGACTTAAATACTTACCCAAGCAACTGTTCGTTATTCAACATTCAGCAGCATGTACTGTCATTTTCATGTAAAGAATGAATGACGTTTCTACCTTCTATTTCAGAACTGCCAGTTTTCTTATTCTTTTCACTAGATTTGAAGATTAAAGTTCAACATTTGTTGCGCTTACGAGGAAACCAGTACGATGTAATGTGCGTTCTATTCAACGATTATGTCCCACCATTCAAAAATGAGGCGTTCAATCCAGCAGGCGTTTTCTACTTATAAGTGAGTAGGACAGACAGGGCTTTGATCCTTCAGGAGAACAAAATAACTGAGAATCTCCAGATTGTTCTCTCTCTCTCTCTCTCTCTCTCTCTCTCTCTCTCTCTCTCTCTCTCTCTCTCTCTCTCTCTTCTCTCTATATATATATATATATATATATATATATATATATATATATATATATATATATATATATATATATATATATAGTCATTCCCTGACAACCTATTTATTCCCATGTTTATATGTTCCCTTTAAAAAGGAAAGAGAGCATCGGGAGAAAGTATTACTTACAAAGGCATGTTATAATAGGCGAAAATACATTAAAGGAAATAAACCCGCTCTCTCTCTCTCTCTCTCTCTCTCTCTCTCTCTCTCTCTCTCTCTCTCTCTCTCCCACTTTCAAACACACACTCCCTCTGCAAATCCATCATGGTCGTAGTTCTCAGTTTCTCTCATCATGATGCTGAGATTCTCTTGCAAACAAGAAGGGTATGGGAAGGAGTAAGGCAAGAGAGAGGAGAGGAGAAGAAAGGAGAGGAGAGGAGAGGAGAGGACGAGAAGAGAAAGCGAAGAGAGGAAAAGGTTCTTTTCAAGCCATCAAGAATCGGTAGCTGAGGCCAAAGTAATTTTGATAATGTTCGGGAGGAAAGCATTATTGATATTGGAGGTTATCAGACTCTGTGTAGAGCTAAGATTGTCTGGAAAATACAACAATATATTCAATACGGCCTTTGTTCGCCGGACAAGATGCCAGTTCGGTGCTGTTCGACCCCGATATTGGCGCAACCTTCAATTTTCTCCTAAATACGGCCGATGTCTTTGACCATAGACGAGGATCAGTCCCATCCTATCTTTGTGAAGACGAAAGATCGACATGATCCCTAAGCTCTAAGGAGCTTTTGAACGACGATGGAGCTTTGTTATATCGCCGAGAGCTCCGCACAATATCCCTTTCAGATCGATGTCAAACTGATGAAAAATAAATAAGAAAAGGAGGGAAAAAGTTTCCCCCAGTCAATTTCATGTGTGGGTCGCCATTTTTCTGATTTGTTCCAATGTCCTCTCAGTCCCCGGCTTTTCAACACACGACTTTTTCTTAACTCTAATGAGAAAACGCCATTTTCTCGAAAGTTAAATAAGAAGAGGAATGTAATGCTCGTATTGTCAGGACTCGGGCGGCTCAGACAAGCGGTGGTGTTACTTATCTCGGATAATAGTAGTGAATAAGGCCGGGATGATAGTGAGGATGGTGGTGATGGTGCTGCGAGTTAATGGCTTGGCAGCGAATGGAGGCAGTGAGGGAAATGTGTTGTTCTTCGCAACGAGAGGTGAAGAGCGAAGGAGCTGGAAGAGAAGAGAAGGAAAACTTTGGTGTTGGGACGAATACATTTTCATACCAGAAAGGGGCATGACGACAAAATGAATGGTGATTCAAATCTTCGACATGAATGCAATGATCAAAGATATTCTAGATGAATATTCAAGATGGCTAGATGTCAAGTTTCAGCTACTAGTATAAGATTCAAGGGACCGTTACGAACGTCAGCACACAAAATTGAGAACTATAATAATTAAGAACGAAATTTGCTTGTTAATGGTTTTGGTACCTTAAAAGCTGTCGTAATGAATGGACACTATTCATTTCTTTTAAACTTGCTTCATTATTGGCTGTTGAGAATTACAAGAAAAATGAATGTCCCTTAACTCTAGGCCTTAGAAATGGTACCTTTACATTGGCACACGAGAACATCTACACAACTTCAGTTTTGAAGCCTACAAATGTGTGTAAAATATTCACGACGGAATGTTTTGTAATCTGATAAATTATTTGATAAAATCTATCTTACGGATTGAGAGAAATTTTAGTGATGACCATCTTTAATTGTAGAATAGGTGAAATGAAGTAGGACTACAATTAGGCAATTTTTACTATGTTAGATTAAGATTCATGATTAGTAGTATTCTGTGCTGATTCTTGTAGTATTTTGTGTTGATTCTGATATCTATTTTATCACTGAATACAGGAAATATCTTTTTCACCAACCCGTTACCTCGAAAATCCTCTTATTAAATAGGGTTTACTGCGCGTTGAGTGGTAAATAAAAACGTTATCAGAGCTAAAAAAAGATAATGATAATAACAAAATGAAAGTTAACGATAACATCGTTTCCTTCAAAGAAGACAATTACAAGGCAAAGAAAAATGACTAAACTTTCGATGGCGTTCAGCCAACCCAAGAACTTCTAAAAAGAGCAAGCGCATTCATTCGAAGCCTGAGTGTCAGATACTGTCTACTCAATGGCAAAGTTTCAGAAGGCAAGAATTCCGGGTTTCATCAGGAGGAAGGACATGTGCTGGAATAAGGTGTCCCAATTGCAGTAAATTGTGTTCGGTGCTTTAACTAACTAATATGCTTCTCAAAAAGGATGTCCTTTGTTTGTAAGTGATAACGCAAGTAAAATTTCAACAATTTATTTAAGAGTAAATTATTAGGTATAATTTAACACAAATGAGGGTATGCAGATGATATAATACTGTTCATACCATATCTGAACAAAAATTTCTAGAGAGACTGAATCCGGAATTCTCCTGGACCATCCACCGGAGCTGCAATCCTCTACAGGCTGCAAAAATAATGCCGCGGCCTCACAGGAATTCCGAACCACTCGTCCCCAGAAGCTCGGAGTTGAGTGGACTAAGCCAAAAGAATTCACCTACAATTTCTACATTCAGTTTAATTATTTGTTGAATTCTAATATCCAAGTCACATTTACGAAACCCAAGTTACGTTTACAAAACCTGAGTTACATTTTCAAAACCTAACTGTATTACAGGTGTCCTGAACACCAAATACATCACAAAATATCCACATGTAATAAAAGTATTACCATTACCAAATAACAGGTCGTGTAGATATAAATAACATTTACTGGAACAAAACGCACAACTTCCATAATCAGTCGTGATTCATAGTGTCGTGTATTCTCATGTCAAGACGCATAAAAGTGAATACCACACGGGGGATCCAACTTTCCCAAGTTGACTTAACATGGTAACACCCAAGATTAGCCAGCGTTAGACGAACAGTGACGCTGACCACTCAGCTGCTTGATGATAGATGAAGCCAACTTTGTACTGGCACGGGCTCTTGCTTCTTAGCAGCCCGTAACTGGTGATGGATGAAGGATTTTTCTTTGCAATATACCATTCGGCTCCAATTTAACAACTGGGCCAGAAAGGAAAAGTTTTAGTGAGAGATAAAGTATTATAGGAGCAAGTCCCAGTAAGTAGGAGAGCGTGGGAAGAAAAGGATAAATTTAGAGCTGAAGAAAAAATTTGGTATTCAAAGTTCCCTTAAGGTGTGATGAATGATGCAGTGATTTGATGAATTTTACTTATCCACAGGATGGCTGTATGCCATCAGATATGCTCACTTGAGAGTGGCTAAGGTGTGTTGCTCTTCTCTGATCGCTCGTTAAGGCTTTGGAAGAGGAACAGGGTTGGGATGATTAAGTGTGGCAGGTGCTGTTCGGAGTGAACATCAGGTGCTTAGGTTTAAAGGTTTGAATGAGGTGGGGTTGTATGTGGTTTAGCAGTGTCTCTCTGTTTACAGGTTTCCCTGTGAAAAGTTCAAAGAGAATGATGATTCCATCTATTGTAAGTGTTATTGAGGTTTCACTTACTGGGGGAACTCGGATGGCACTGTTTGGGCTGTCTGAAGGGGAAGGAGAAGGATGAGTTTGGGAAGGAAGGCTGCCAACCTTAGAGGTGGACGAGGGGTTGGGATTGGAAGGAAGGGGAGAGGAAGGTTCTGAAGTGCTTGGTAATGCATCTCTGGGCGTCGGCTTGTCGCTGGCTATCTTCTGTAGTGCTGCTTTGAACATAGACTTCTCAAGAACCTCGTTCCGAGTGGCCACCGACATACGTATGCTACTGAAGAACTTTAAACGTATTCACTTGTTACAACTGAAACTCCATCATATAACGAAATCTACGTAAAGATATAATTGTAACATTACACGAGCTTCATTATAACATTATTCAGTTTGACATAAGACCCGCGTCACCCAAGCAACAATGAAACAATGTTCTTGATATCTTTAATCATGACAAGTAAATGAAGACGCATCATGCAGAAAACAACAAAATCGTTTGAATTCTCTATAACCGTTCACATTGGTTATTATCTTATCAACAATTAAATGTAGAAAAAATACTGTCACATATATATTTTGCTAAAACTTTGATTCATTTTGATATTTTTTTCTTCAGTGGAAGAACAACATACAAAAAACACTTCCAAAATATGGAATATTTTTTCAGGAATATCAACAAAAAGATGTTGATTATGGGTTGTCAGTCTTTAAAAATCAGTAATTATATATGTATAATGGGGACTTCTTAATATTCAGATTCAGTACACCATGTTATTATTATTATTATTATTATTATTATTATTATTATTATTATTATTATTATTATTATTATTATTATTATTATTATTATTATTATTATTATTATTATTATTTGGTAGATGAAACCTATTCATATGGAACAAGCTAACAGAGGCTATACTTGAAATATAAGCTTCCAATGAATAGTGTGTTCATTAGAATGAAGTAAGAGGAGGAAAATGGAAATACAGAAAGAAGAGATCTCACTTATTAAAAAAGAAAAAAAATAGTAGATTAATAAATTAATAAATTGATAAAAATGTATCAAAAATGCGAGGAGAATAATATTACGGTATTAATTTCTGAAGTTCCAATTGCACGACAAATGATCTATGGAACTGAGAAGTTCGACAGCAAGGCACATTTACTGCATATTGCAGCTGTTCAGCTAATCTGGCTGATCTCGGCAGGCAAAGGGGTTCTGGGATCAATTGCGAATTTAAAAGATCTATTTTAAAATACGAATTACGAAAATGTGACAAACAAGTGACCATCCGTCGATGGTCCAGGCCATTGCTAATATTAGGAAACAAAACCTACCACTACAAACCCCTCTATCTTCAGTATAGGAAGCTCAAATAGCCTAAAACAGGTTGCATAAATTTCATCACTGGTATAGATATATGAGGCATTACAAACAATGCCTATGTTTCGTGCGACATTTTACTGATACATTAGATGTTTCTGAAAAGTAAGATGCGAGTCCAAAGTTACACCTAGAAGAGTTAAAGCTTCAGATTCATTCAGCAAAGTTCCATCCACCTGAAGGGGAGGATAGGGTAGAAAATCTGTACTAGATCTGCTAATCAATACTTTTTCGTTTAATTGGAATTCAACCTCATACCCTACTGACTGCACCATACACTGATACGGTCCATGTCCCGATTGAGGGTAGCTTCATTTATCATAAGTGGAGGCTTTACTATATCCACAAGTGTTGCATCGTCAGCATATTGAACAATGATGCTTCCAGGTCAACAACCATATCACTTGTATATACTAAAAATAACTGGACCAAGAAGACTACCCGGTGGAACTCTAGATACAATAGGTCATGGTTCACTACAGATCCCACCAACAGCAACTCACTGCTACCTTCCTGTAAGGATATCTTGAGGTAATCCTAGAACATATCCACCTACTCCAAGGTTCTGGAGTTTATAAATAAGTGCCTTGTAATTTACTAAATCAAATGCAGCGATGAAATCTATTTGAATTACTATGGTCTCAAAATCCCTATCAAGGTTCCCTCACAAATGGCATGTCAAGTCCAAAAGAGCATCACTGGTACCAAACTGCTTCCTGTAAGCATTTTGACTATCAGCTAACAATACTTTAGATTCGACATACTATTATAGTGGTTTAAAAATAAGCTTTTCAGCAACTTTGGAGAGCACAGGGAGGATAGAGATTGGCTTGTAGTTACTGCAGTCTGAAGATGCCACTCTCTGGAACAGTCATTGCATTACTAGGCTTTCGCTCATCTGCAAAGATATTGACGTCATAAGAATCTATATAATCTACTGATCTTGGGACACAACACATTAGAAAATTAGAAAAAAACAAAGAGAAGGATTTTATTAACATCCCTAGTTTGAAATACAAATTTCGTAAGAATAAGTTGAGGATGACAAGTATCAGGGAGAGGAACATCCTCCGTTGATTGATAGCTTCAAAAGTTTGATGAAGCAGTTCAGCCTTTTCCCTAGGGCCAGTAACCAATCTACCATCATCTGTTAGTAGTGGTGGAATGGAAGACGAGCCTGACCCAAAGATCAATCTGGTCCCTCACAGATGAGGCTGAATAATTCCTTCAAGTTTCAAATTCAAGGAATTATAATTTCTCTCGGCTGTATGATAAGCTTTATTTGCATCATGGCGAGACACAACAAAAAATTGGTGTAATTTTGAACGATTTTGTCACCTTGTGCTTTAATTTGATCTGTTTGTCATAGTAAGCTCATCTATATTTATCATGAAACCATGGTCAGTCATTTGTCCTGAATTTGATAACCTTTCTTAGGACATACGTTAATAAAATAGACATCAGCATTTCATTTAACTTCTTAGGATCAGGATCCAATGTTATTCCAATTGGCTTTAGATTTCAACCAGACCGTTTTTCTGGTGGCATTAGTAATATGCTGTTTGACAGATATGTCTATCTCAATGGCACAATGATTGGAAGTGGGTTAATGTTCCTTTTCTTTACTACATTCACTTCAGGGTGTGGCACCTATGCCTGCACAAGTTAGGATAGAAGAGAATCTTAAGCATTGACAGGCAACTCTTCTAGGAAAAGGACACTTCAAAATAAAGCCAGGGGGTAGAATGACTCTTTAGCCTTGGTAGGCAACCCTTCTAAGAGAAGGTCTCTGAATGCAAACCTTGTTCTCCAACCTTGGACTGTGCTATAATCATTGTACCATGGCCTTCCATGCTCTTGGGTTTGAGTTCCCTTGCCTGAGGGTACAATCAGGCATTTATCTTCTTTTTCGTTCACTTTCCTGTTTTTTTGAAAAGAGCAAAAGATGCTTGGTGGATTAACGTCAATACCCAATCTTTTCCTTCCAAGTGTTTTATTTCTTAATCCATCCTAAGTGTCCTTCCCCCAACCCCCACCGCTATTGTGGCAAACCTGGTGTATTTCTTTTGCCATATAAGGTATACCGGCCCCACTTTCTTAATCAGATGCATCTGGAGCATTTGTTAATGATGTATGGTAAAAAAATTTTTTACTCTCAACAGAATTTTTGTAAATAATGTAAATACTGTTGTTGCTGATGATACTGTTGCTTATTGTTCTGTTGACTTTTACAACATTACTGTTGTAATGAGTTTATTTATTAACGTTGATTCTGATTTCATGTTATTAATTTTAATTCTTTTGGGAGACATTGAGCTGAACCCTGGGCCTGTTACTCATTACAGCAAAAATAATTGCAATGTACTTTACTCAAATATTCGGGGCTTAAGGTAAAATTTTCTTGATCTCCAGAGTTGTGTCAGTAACTACGATTTGTTTTTATCTGAAACTCTTGTAAGTAGTAATCTATCGTTAGGAAAATTTGGAGTGCAGTTGCCATGAAATTGTTTGTTTTAGAATTATCAGTACGTTCTACAATATCTATGTATTTTCTGTTTTCCGTAATCTAAATATCGACGATTCTATATATGACTGTCTTTTTGAGAGGACTAGTAAGGCTCAGACATATTCAAAAGTTTCGTGACGAAATTCAAATTCCATAGATCAACATGGCCGGTTTGCTCTTGAGTTCTGTGTATCCTCTGATTTTGTCCAGTTAATTGAGGAACCCACGCACATTTCTGGTAATAGACTAGACCTCATATTCACAGATGTGCACCTATTGTGAAATCCAAGGCCTGTGAATATATAGGCACTTCTGATTATTGTGCCATTCAGGCACTTGATATTTCAGATGCTATACTAGATCCTGATCCTTAGCAGAAGTTGAAGAAAATATTGATGGCTATTTTAATTAGATATGTCCCTAGGAAGGTCATCAAATTTAGGACAAATGACCAGCCAAGGTTTGATGATGCACGCAGACGAACCTACCATGACAAAGACCAAATTCAACACATGGAAACAAAATCGTTCAAATGAAAATTACACCATTTTTGTTGAGTCTCACTGCGCTGTGAATAGAACTTACTATACAGCCGAGAGAAATTACAATAATTAGACCAAATTGGCATCATCTATCTTTGGGTCATGCTCATCTTCCAATCCACTGCTACTAACAGATGATGGTAGATTAGTTACTAGCCTAGGGAGAAGGCTGAACTGCTTCATCGAGCTTTTGAAGCTAAGCAAGCAGCTAAGGATGTCCCTCTCCCTGATACTTGTCATCCTGAACCTCTTTTTACAGAATTTGCATTTCACTCCAGGGATGTTAAGAAAATTCTGGATAATCTTGATAGTTGGGATGGAAAAGACTCTGATGGTTTCTTCCCTTTGTGTCTTGAAAAAGTTTCTCGTGTGTTGTCTCCCAAGTTTATTAGGTTCTATAGATTTTTGTTTGTTCACGTAACATCTTTGTGGATGAGAGCAAGCTTAGTAATAAAGTACCTGTTCCAAAAAGTGGCATATCTGCAGACTGCAGTAACTACAGACCAATCTCTATTCTCCTTTATCTTTAAGCAACTATATAAATATGTGGAATCTAAAGGACTGTTAGCTGATGGTAGTTAATATGCATGTGGGAAGCAGCTAGGTATACCTGTGATGCTCTTTTAGACTTGACATATCATTTTAGTGCTGCATTTTATTTAGTAAATCACAAGGCACTTATTTATAAACTTCAAAATCTTGGAGTGGTTAGATATGTTTCAGGATTACTTCAAGATTTCCTTATAGGTAGGCAGCAGCCAGTTGCTGTGGACGGGATCTTTAGTGAAACAAGGCCTAATATGTCTGAAGTTCCACAGGGCAGTGTTCTTGGTTCGCTGCTATTTTCAGTGTATACACGTGACATGGTTGTTGGCCTGGAAAACATGAATTTTCAATTTGCCGATGATGCAACACTTATAGGTGTAGTAAAGTCTCCACTTTTGAGAGATGAAGTTGCCATCAGCCACAATCAGGACATGAACTGGATCTGGGAATGGTGGGGTATGAGATTGAACTCCAGTAAAACGAAAACACTTTTCACTGGCAGTTGTTGGGGCATGAGGCTGAACTCTAGTAAAATTAAAACACTTTTCATTGGCAGATCTGGTACAAATTTCCCACCCCATCCTCCCTTTGCTGAACGAGTCTGAAGCTTTAACTATTCTAGGTGTAATCATTGACTCACATCTAACTTTTGAGAAGTATCTAATGAAAGTTTCAGCAAAGGTCACACGAAAGTTCGGTATTGCTTGTATGGTCTTGCATATTTATAGCAGTGATGAAATCAATACAACTTGTTTTAGGACATTTGTACTCCCTTTTCTTGACTACTGTTCTCCAGTGTAGATTTCTACTTCTACTAGACACATATCTCTTTTAGATGAAGTGGTTCGAGGCGGTAGGTTTTCTGTTTCCTAATAGTAGTAGTTATGATTTGGGCCATCGACGGATGATCTCTTGTTTGTCACTTTTATATAAGTTGTATTTCATCAGGGCCCTTTCACATTCGCAATTGATTCCTGATCCCCTTTATCTGCCGAGAACAACCAGATTCGCTGAAGAGCAGCACCAATATGCAGATAATGTGCCTCGCTGTCGAACTTCTCAGTTCTAGAGGTCATTTATTCCTCCCAGAGGAATTCTTGCAATGGGAACGTCAGAATTTCAAGCGAAGGTGCAATACATTACTACCCTAATAATGTTCTACTTGCATTTTAATACATTTTCATTTATTTGCTGATTTGTTAATTTATTTATTTTTCTTTTTTTAATATGTGAGGTCTCTCCTTTCTGTATTTCCCTTTACCTCCTCGTACCTCTTCCTAATGAATACCATATTCTTTGGAAGCTTGAATTTCAAGTTACTGGGACCTGTGGGCTTGTTCCATATGAATAAGTGTCATTTTCTGAATAATAATTAATAATAATAATAATAATAATAATAATAATAATAATAATTAATAATAATAATAATAATAATAAAACACTAGGCACGATCCCAAGATCCCTGAGAAGGAATCTAGAAAAACTAGAGGCTGAAGTAGCTCCAGGACTCATGCAGAAGAGTATGATCCTAGAAAGCGCACATAGTATGAAAAGTGATGGACTCCTAAGGAAGCAGGATGCAACCCGGAACCCTACACTATAAATACCACCCAGTCGAATTGGAGGACTGTGATAGAGCAAAAAAAAAAGAAAAATAATGATAATAATAATAATAGTACTGTTAAAGAGAATTACAGAAAAGCGAGTTGATTTTTTACATTATTTTTTTCTAGTTTTCATATTATCCACTTCTCTGGCTCACCGATGTTTCTGAGTAACTGCCCAATATTCATATTAGTTAATTCTAAAAATTCTCAAAAAATGCTGAAGGTGATCTTTTTTTAAAACAGGATTCTGGTGTCATTCAGGTATACTGGTATTAGCAGCACTAAATCTCAGGACCAGGTCAAGCAGGGGTCGTAGATCTTATGTTGTTAATACAAGTGTACCTGAATGACACCAGAGTACTGTTTTAATAAAGCCTGGTACACACTATGCCATCACGTATCAGCCACGTGATGCAGTAGTGGTGCTGAAAAAAATTAATAGCGGCCAAACTATACTGCAACACTGCTCACTTGTTCTCGCAGTTCAGCTTTCAACGGCAGGATGTCTGCCGATGATGTACTTTACTCGGAGAGACTACTGTAGGGTGTAGTTGCTCTGTGTGCTGCAAAAAAGAAACTTTTGAGGAAGAAACGTAGAACCTTGTGGTGTAAGCAATGGCTTTCTCGGCGACCTCTGAAGGGAAGCTTCAATGAAATAGTTTTGGAGCTACAAGTCGAAAATCCAACAGACTTTGAAAATTACACAAGAATGGCAATCCTTGCATTTTATAAATTGTTGGAAAAAAATTGAACCATATATTTATATGCAGGACACCAGCTTTCGAGACGGCATATCACCAGGAGCTCGTTCTTGCTGCTGGAGGATCGTATGCAAGCCTCCAATATTCAACCAGGATTTCAAAACAGAGCCTTGGTCTAATCATCCCCGAAACCTGTGAAGCCATCTATAATGTCCTTAGGGAGGATTATTTGAAAGTAAGGTTCAAATACAGGTACAAAGTACACAAATATTTTTTTATTGCAGGAAACGCAGCTCACCAAAACACCATAACTTCGGAGCTCCAGACTTCTGTGATGCTTTGATTGCAGACATTTCCCTGTAGAATTGTGTCTTCAGGGTGTGCAGCGTTTTAGTAATGTCTTCATTCTGCAATGTACAGTTTACAAAACTCGGTAACTCTGATTTTATGGTTTCCAAGCTTGCACTCCTGATGTTTCTCATCTTGTAATGCTTGCATTTGATGTTCCAAACAGATGGATGTTCCTTCAGTAATTCAATAAAATGTAGTGTTAGTCCTTGTCCTCTCAAGGGGTTTGGCGGGTGGTGTGAGCGGACACCTCCTCTGAACGTTGGTGCATCACTGAGATGCGCAATGAAATGGCTCGGCCCCAACAACACGTTGGTGATGCTGCTTCGTGTTGAAAAAGCCGTTTTTCAACGCATCCATCTAACACTGCGAGGATCATGATGCATAGTGCGTACGGGCCTTACAGATCAGCTTTAGCATTTTTGGAAATTTTTCAGAATTTCCCAATATGAATATTGGCCAGTTACTCAGAAACATCGCTGAGCCAGAGAAGCACATAATAAGAAAAATAGAAAAAATAATATATAAAATCGGCTTGCGTAATTCTGCCATTCTCTTTAACAGAATTTGTCCAAATGAGGGTCTTTTACAAAATAATAATAATAATAATAATAATAATAATAATAATAATAATAATATATATACTATACATAACACGAAAGGAAGGAGGGAGAGGACTACTAAGTATAGAGGACTGCGTCAACATCGAGAACAGAGCACTGGGGCAATATCTGAAAACCAGTGAAGACGAGTGGCTAAAGAGTGCATGAGAAGAAGGACTAATAAAAGTAGACGAAGACCCAGAAATATACAGAGACAGGAGAAAGACAGACAGAGCAGAGGACTAGCACAACAAACCAATGCACGGACAATACATGAGACAGACTAAAGAACTAGCCAGCGATGACGATTGGCAATGGCTACAGAGGGGAGAGCTAAAGAAGGAAACTGAAGGAATGATAACAGCGGCACAAGATCAGGCCCTAAGAACCAGATATGTTCAAAGAACGATAGACGGAAATAACATCTCTCCCATATGTAGGAAGTGCAATACGAAAAATTAAACCATAAACCACATAGCAAGTGAATGCCCGGCACTTGCACAGAACCAGTACAAAAAGAGGCATGATTCAGTGGCAAAAGCCCTCCTCTGGAGCCTGTGCAAGAAACATCAGCTACCTTGCAGTAATAAGTGGTACGAGCACCAACCTGAAGGAGTGATAGAAAACGATCAGGCAAAGATCCTCTGGGACTATGGTATCAGAACGGATAGGGTGATACGTGCAAACAGACCAGACGTGACGTTGATTGACAAAGTCAAGAAGAAAGTATCACTCATTGATGTCGCAATACCATGGGACACCAGAGTTGAAGAGAAAGAGAGGGAAAAAATGGATAAGTATCAAGATTTGAAAATAGAAATAAGAAGGATATGGGATATGCCAGTGGAAATCGTACCCATAATCATAGGAGCACTAGGCACGATCCCAAGATCCCTGAAAAGGAATCTAGAAAAACTAGAGGCTGAAGTAGCTCCAGGACTCATGCAGAAGAGTGTGATCCTAGAAACGGCACACATAGTAAGAAAAGTGATGGACTCCTAAGGAGGCAGGATGCAACTCGGAACCCCACACTATAAATACCATCCAGTCGAATTGGAGGACTGTCATAGAGCAAAAAAAAAAAAAAAAAAAAAAAAATAATAATAATACATCACAGACCTTGGAGTTGACAGTAGCTGCGACATTTGTAAATATGAGGTATAATCTGTTACCATTTAAAATGTGGGCTGGTCCCTCAATACTGGACAAAATTGGAGGATAAGCAGTTCTCAAGAGTAGACCGGCGATGTTAATCTGTGGTGGAATTTAAATTTAGCCACTCGCCATGATTTGCATTACAGGCTTCACAAGTAGGGAATGAAGCTTTTGAATCATGTGACTAAGTCATACTAATCCTCTCCAAAAGACAGTCATATAAATTCGTCGATATTTAGATTGCGGTAAACAGTAAATACGTAAACACCGTAGAACAAGCGGAAAATTTGTAGATAAAGAACTTTATAGCAATTTCACTCCAAATTTTTCTGACAGTAAATAGGTCCCTCCTCACTTTGTGTATACAGCCATTCCTTGCGCATGTAGGATGTTAGGAGGATAAATAAAGAAAGAGCCATCAAACCGCTGGATTTAAAACTAACATTTTTACTTGTTACTGCTTACAAGAGTCTCAGATAAAAACTTCAAATCTTAATTATGGCCACAACTCTGGAGGTCAAGAAAATTTTACCTTAAGCCCCGAATATTTGACTAGAGTACTTTGCAATATTTCTTTTGCTGTAATAAGTAACAGGCCCATGGTTCAGCGTAATGACTCTCTAAAGAATTAACATTAACAACATAAAATTAGTAGCGAAACTAGTAAAGAGACACTTATCAACAGTAACGTTGTAAAAATAACAGAACAATAAACAACAATAACCTAACAACAATATTATTTTACATTATTCACAGAAATTCTGTTGAAAGTTTATATAAATGCTACTATATTTCATTGGGAAAAGCATCGGAAGCTATTGATCAACATGACGGGGCCGGTACACCCTTGTAAGGGAAATAAGAGATCCGCCAGGTTTGTCACAACAACTGGGCGAGGACAGTCAGGAAGGATATAGAAATTAAACGCTCAGAGGGAAAAGATTAGCTAAAGACGAAGGCACTTTCCTGATAATCCACCAGGCAACTTTTGCATTCTCTCCAGCCTGTCCTACACACCTTTCGAAAAAAAAAGCTGGAAATTGAACAAAAAAGAGGATAAATGCCTGATTGTACCCTCAGGCAAGGGAACTCAAACATAAGAGCATGGAAGGCCACGGTACAATGACCATGGCGCATTCAAAGGTTGGATAACATGGTTTGTATTCATTCAGAGTAATCTTCTCCTAGAAGGCTGCCTACTAAGGCTAAATGTCACTAAGAAAAACCACATTAGCTCACCACCCAAGTAAAAACAAATTCTTCTAACTGCTCATCGATGCAAGTGAATAATATTATTCAAAAGTATAGAAAATATATATTCCTTATCAGCATCACTCAATAATAGTTAAAACCAGCATTAAAATACTTTCGTCGATATGAAGTAAAATGATTTTTAAAAACAATTGTATTAGTAATTTACTGTTAGGTGTAACCTAAGTCATTGTCATTATAATTGCTTACATTATCAAAATCGAAAACATTAGCGGTCTAGTTTAAATTTGTAACCCCAGATGTGATCTGCTATCACGCTTGCTGAGGAACAAGAACAATATTCATTCTTTTATTGATGGGCGTGATGTAGTTTCTTAGCTCTCCTCTGGTATGATTAGTTGTTGATAAACACTGAAACTTTAAAAAATATTATAAATGAAGTATTAAAACGTTTGAGGTCTGTTTATATATGATTACGCTACTTTTATATCCTAAATAAAATAGGCAAGCGGGAAACGAATCTGCAATTGCATTTTTAGGGAATACAAAAGTTACTATTTCATCAATGGAGTTGACGTAGTTACCTCTCTGGACAATGGTGGAACCAGGAACTATGAACATGGAATGGACACGCTCGGATAAATGTATTGAAGCTGATTGTCACTGCGCTACGTCATTGGAAAGGGTGGAGATGACGTTGAATTAAGCTTTAAAGCATAGTCTTGCAGACGCTTTTTTCACTCTGTCGTCCTTAATTTTCCACCGATTTTAATAAATATAGACTCATTGGAAAGCTCTTGAAAATCTCTTTTAAACGCTTATCATTAATCGTGTAGAAAATACGGAGCTGCAGTGTTTTAAGTAAAGATATCCAAATATGCACTTTATCTGGGTTCGCTTTTTTACTTTACTGTTCCAAATTTTTTAATATAAATTTTAATAAGTTTATCATCAGTTAAAAGCTCTTGAAAAGCACTTTCCAATGAACCCAATGAAGCACATATTATATGTCTCATACAATCATGCATGCCATGAGTTGAGACTCAGTGATCATGCCTTTGCCATGGGGTTGTGTAATAAATTTTACCACTAAAGCCTGTTGAACCCATTGTATTTAATATCCTTCTAAGTATCAAGTTCTTTGTACTCTACCTAGGTCTTGTTATCCAGTCTGTCTCAACTAGGGATTAAACCTATCGCAATGACACAATGGACTTAAATTATAATTATGATTACTTATGCTTATTGCTTACTTATATCAGTCATTATTACAAAAAGAAACACACTTGTTGATATAAATAATTTATTTTTACAGATAATTTATTAAAGTAAGTCTCATTAATACTAATAATTTTAGGTCTATTTTAAATGTATTATCATATAAACAGTAATTGCTAGATTGAATAATGTGTAGTACTACTAAATTTACTTTTAACATAATGCAACAAATGTCATAGATGACAAGATATTGTCATGGAAAATTAAGAGATTACACTCCAATATGGCGAGGTGGGCATTTTGATACAAAGCTCTCTCCACCCTTTGCAATGGCGGCTTGCTGCACACGGCGATTTCGCGCATGTTCATTCCATGTCAACAGTTCCATGGGTGCAACTGTCACTCAAGCTGGCAGAGACCATCAGTGCGCAAAAAAGAAAAAAAAGTTTTAGAATTAAGGAATACAGATTCGAGCACCTCATGTGTTTAACGTGCAAATAATCATCTGTACAGAAATCAAATACAGAACTTTAAAGTGAGATAAGAGTATTTACTATATATCCATACAGTTTTCAAGAGCACGAATTCTACCTTTCCTTTAGCAATGCAATCTTAATTTCTGAAGCAAGGGAGCAGAAGATGAGTTAATCAAAGTAAGCATCGAAGTAGAAGGGTTTGCATATACTGATCACATGTTACAGGGATGAATAACCTTTCCTTGCTGCGCATTCTCAAAAATTAAGGCATTATAAATGTTTGGAAAAGTCCATGATACAGAACCCAATGATGGTTGAAAATGAAAGTGAATTGTTTTTACTATATAATCAAATAAAATGAAACTTCATGCGTCACAAATGAATAATGTTTAATCAAAATGACTTCTGGCTCGGAGGCCATGTTTCCACTACAGTTTCACTACAGCCAGTATGTTTTAAGCATTTCTTAAGGCTGGTTATCAGATTCAGAATGAGCGTAGCTAGCAACGGTGAGTTGCTTGCCATTGCATATGATTCATTTTGTCAGACAGTTATTAAGAACTGACGATTTCTTGCCATGAAAACCACCTCGTTTTCAATGACTCAAACCTTAGAAAAATCAAATGAAACCTAACAAGATGTTTTTACGTTAGGCGACATATTCGCAAATGTGGATTACTCTGGCAGGGTATGCTCTTTACTTTTATCGCCTACTAAAAATATATCTGTGCAGAACAGGCCTCAAAAAGACTGGAATGATGAAATGATAGCTAAGCTCTTGAAAAATGAAATAATACAGCCCTTCTTGTACGCGCTTACACCTGCCTGTACTCTCTCTCTCTCTCTCTCGTATATAAACCATTCTTGTTACTAATCTTATTCATGGACTCGACAATTCGTACATACTATCAGTTTCCTGGCATTCGTGCCTAACTGATTCCCTTGTAGAGTTTGTATGCCTACTCATGATTTCTTTAGTTTGGATTTGACTACCATTTCTTCTTGAAATCAAGAAGCCTCAGAGATTTCGCAACTGGGTTCAGGTCAGGAGGCTGTGCTGGACATCCAATCCCAATAAAATCTAGATGTTCTTTAAATCATTTCGTACTATTTTGGCACCGCACTAACTGATGAAAACAAAACTTCTAGTATTTCAACGTACTGGAAACTGTTTAACCCTTCATTCATTTCAGTTAACTCCCTTGGGCAGCTCTCAGCCTTCCTCAAAGAGCTGCCCTTATTCGACTGTTCTATTTACAGGTTGGGTGTTTTCGGGTTAGAGGCTGCCTGGAAGGACGTCAACATAGTAACAGTTATCCTGTAGCCTCGTTTACAATATCCTTTTCTTGTGACAAACTACAGTCCAATGATAGGCCAAGTATAGGTTACACGCATTAACATATTCAAGGATATTAGCCTCTATGACTGCAAAGTATGAAATACGTAATCTGCTATCTCTTATTAAGTTACTCTAATTACATCAAAGCAAAAATACAAGTACTTCATAAGTTTCAAAGCAACTTTATTTGACTGCGTCACTGGGTACTTTCATATTCAGTTTTGTGTATCGATTAAACTTTAAATCTCCACCATTATGAAATAAACTATTCCTCCAATCATAATGAAGTAAATACTGGTTTGTACTGGCATGTCGCCAGCAATGAAGACTGCCATGCTCCTTAGAACCGAAGGTTTTCACATCACGCAGATGACTGTCTCCTTTCAACATTCCTCTTTCACAGCGAATCCCAGCTTATTTGGACATTCCTTCTCCGTCAGCAGTGACTTGTGTGCAGGAGTCTGATGGTGTTATTTGCTTCGTGAAATCTGTTGCTCGAGCATTAATTGAGAGTAGACATTCTCTCTTCATTAAGTGCAACGACAACTCTCAAGGGATTTCTGCGAGCAACCCAATGATCTTGCGATCTTGTTGGACAGTAGTGCATCTAAACGTCCACAAACAAGGCAGTGATTTGTTTCTCTTTTGTCTTTCCTATTTTATCATGACTCCAGGAACATTTCATTTCTCTAGCTTGCATTTGAAAATATTTGAGGTTATGAATTAATACTTCTTTTTACTTTAGACTGCATAGATAACGAAAGAAACATATAAATGTTTTAAAACCAAAATAATTGCATACTTCTTTTGACTCTTCGTTGGAAACTTCCACTAAGAGAATGTTTAGGCAGGGTGAAGAAAATACCAATGCACACCAGAGAGATAAATCAGTAAACGAAGGAAATATACTTCCATAAACAGTAACATTGTTTGATAAATATTTCGAAAAAACTTCCAAATGGCAGTATGGAATCCAGATGATGAAGTCAGTGGAAGTTTTGAAGAAGAATTGAAATAGCGAGAGAGAGAGAGAGAGAGAGAGAGAGAGAGAGAGAGAGAGAGAGAGAGAGAGAGAATATCCCAAGTGTGAATACTCTTGACCAATAAAACATTCATAAAATTATATGCCAGTTCAACAATAGCAACAAACAAGTAAAAAACGTGCCCAGGTTCTTCGGCGCAATCGAGTTTTCTGTACATCGTATAATCAAGGCCACCGGATATCGATCTATTTTTCGGTGGTCTCAGTGTAATACGAGCCGCGGCCCATCAAACTTTAACCATGGCCCGGTGGTGGCCTGGCCTATATCGTTGCCAGACGCACTGAGGCTAGAGGACTGCAATTTGGTAGGTTTGATGCTTGTACGGTGGCTGATCAACATACCAATTTGCAGTCGTCTAGCCACGGTGGTATTTAAGATCTGAGAGTCAACAGAAAAAGAGCAGACAGACAAAGCCGGCACAATCGTTTTCTTTTCAGAAAACGCTAAAGATGTTATTCGGATCTTATTGAATGAGGTCGGATCTGATCTGTTAGCATCTTCATTGATTTTCTTAACCAAAGCAAACTACTCAAAAGCAAAAAACTGAAAAAAAAAATCTTATTCAAAAATTTTCATAAAGAAATCTTAATCAGTTGGTCAATAATTGTAAAACTAAGTTTAACACTTGAGGGTCTCATTGAAGATCTAGAGCACATTTATAAGCGTTGACGGATATTGTGTATATTTGAACGAGTAAACAGAAAAATGAGGGTAAAACGGTTTCACTTAACGCAATGACAAATCAAACCACCCACCTCACGTTAACATCTCATCTCATCGACGGAAACAGACTATTGCCAAGACATGATTCTAAAGCTGGTGACGAAGGTAGAAATGTGTTAACCCCTCCTCGGAGAGGAGTATGTTGGTAGCCATGACCTTAGAGCAGTAAGGCATTGAGTGACTTTCTCCCTCTCTCTCTCTCTAGCAACCCACACCCCCTCTCTCTCTCAACTTCTCTTTTTCTCTTAACCAACTTCCTAAGGTAGCTAAATCAGACTCGTGAATTACAAAAAGACATTTATTTGAGAATAAAAGAATTAACTAAATAAATCAAATTCCCAAAGAGACAAATGTTTAACTGAATAAGTTAAAATTCAAAATTTAAATAATTCACCCCTGTTATTTAAACAGGAAACCCAAATAACCCTGGGGATCGAACTAAACCCGTCCACCCCTTTCTCTGCAATAACTAACGTTAGTTTAGTCATAAAATAGGCAACTAGAAAAGTCATAGTCTCCCCACACCATTTCCAAGGAACTATCATATAAGTTCCCATTGAAGTTGCCAGAAATTTCTGTTAAGATAAAGAAAGAAAAGGGATCCCACATAAATGAATTGCAAATAAGCCAAAATGACATAAATCAAAAAGTCATATGGAAAGGGACATCTCTGAAATAAAGGTTTATAATAAAAAAAGACAAAGCCACACTCGGCCTCAAAAATACGCTTACCCATTTCAGCTATGAGCACTAGCACTTAACTAAAATACAACTGTGTATGGCCATTCTTAACACAAGGCTTCTTCTCCCATTTGGGTGCTTCTCCGACTTAGTTATCTTATCTTCCCATTATGTAGGGGAAACAGCTCGTACACAAGCACGAACTTTCTCACAAGACACTCCCCATAATATGACGTCATTGATTTGTCACAAGTTCATTGCTCTGGAACAGGTGCGTGACGTCATATACAGCTCATTATCACGCCCATAAAATCTACCCAAAACCATCCTTGCTTCCGCTTATGCACGGACATAAGCTGTGATCATCCATCGTTCTTCCATCTTGGAGAGTTTACGATGTTATGGATTCTTGGATATTGATCAGGTGAAGAAGTCATACAGTCACGTCTTCTGGAACAGATGCGTCATTGACCGCTTGCAGTCAGTTTGTGAGTTAAGAAACTAAAATATGGCTATCATTCCGAGGACTTATGTACAAAGGGAAACTACTGCATGTAGACAGCTAGTAAAATTATAACAAAACTATCATGATGAATGAAATGTCTGTGTTTGAACAGTAATACTTGATCATATTCATTGAGTGACTAATGGCGATCCAAATTTGTGAAAAACCCAATGAACTCCCTTTAATGAACTTTCAGGCGTCGGAGAAGGGTCGAGCACCACCCTCTTCGTAGTCTATATTGCTATAGTCTTGAAGACTTGCTACTAGCTATCATTCAGTCTTACCAAGAAATTCCTTGAAAACCGATTCCATGAAATTTTTTTAAATAATACTGAGAGGCAACAGACGGCTACTATATCCATGTACTGCGATCGCTCTCTGCAAACCCTTACCGGAGGAGTGTTTCATATTTTGTTTAGGAAAGTCAGCTTTAGACCAAAACCTAGCTCATCAGGTTTTGGTGGAGATTCAATATATTTGAAAAAAATCTATTTGGAATAGTCATTCGAGAGCACCTTACTTTCAAAATCGTTTTCCTATTTTTCATAATCTCAGTACATCTTCATTGATAGACAAACACACGCTCTTTATGACACAGCCCCTTGATGTTGACAACGATTCCTAACTATAGCAAAGCACATTAAACAGTTGAGTAATTGGAATAAATCAGAAAAACTGATTAATGTTTGCTTTTGAGAAATCCAAACACATCGTCTCAATAAGCAAATCTTCCTTTAATTGTTCCTTGTTTCTCATTCAATAAAAGTGCGACTGGAAAACTGTCATATGCATCTTCAAGCCTTATGACGCTAAGGGGAGAAATTTGTCACCACAAAGGAAAAATATGAATAGACTAGAAATAATCTGCATGAATTTGCCAGATATTAATAAGAACACTAACATAATCTAAATAATGAGATTTTCTGAAAGGAAAAGTTTTGAGCGATTTCAAGATAAGATGGAGATTATAAACCGTTTAGATTGATCAGAAGGTAGTCTGCATATTAGAATTCTTCGGAAAACAGTTATTAGGCCTATAACCACCATAGCATCTGTGATTTTGAGAGAGAATTAAAGATGAATCACTCGATCGATGAGTTTCCAGGCAAGCTTCCCTTGACTGCAAGTGAACCATGAGACACTTTGCATCTTTATAGAAAAGTTTGCATCTTTATAAAAAATCCACTAATCACATCAAAAGGTTATTGAGATACAGTGTTCGTAATTTTCATTTTTGTAGTTGGCCCAAATATTTGGGAACTGAATCGAAGCAAAATCAGCCTTTCAGTTAAGAAATATATCATGCCTTTCCTATGAAGTCCTTGATTATTTCCAGAGTCACCTTGGTAACGATACCCAGATTGCAAGAGGACTAGGATGATATGAATAAGCCAAGGAGACGTCAATTCAACACATCCCTCTGTTTTTGGTGGTAGAATTCTGCTTCCTGTGGAAGCGTTTGGCTCAGGAACAAGTACTTGAAAACACAATGATGATTTTAACAGACAAATGTGCTTTCTTTATTTGCCTCGAGCATTAGAGTTATCAACTATAGATGAAAATGCTAATGAAAGTAGCAAAGAGCCGGTGTCAACTGCATAGTTTTTGGTTAATAGCCCGAGTGTTATGAAAAGAGGTAAAAATCTTTCTCTTTAAGATCTGAAATGAAATTAGGAAGATACACCAATAATGATTGTTAATAATAGTTTCCAAGAGCTTCTTCTCACCTAGCTGAGATGGCTTAATTAAAGAGTGAAGAAGAGAGGAGGCGTGCATGGAAACAGATACACGCGCCACCAAAAGCTCGCAGAACAACACATGATAAAAATGGGTATTTATGTGCCTAAAAGGAGAGCACATTTTTTTTCCTTCCCCTTTAGCACATGTAGCAAAAGTACATTATGATGACACGTGAGTTTATGAAGTATAGTACACTTACACTCTTACCCTCCTTCACTCTCTTTGTCTGTCGGTCTGTCTATCTGTCTGTCTGTCTGTCTGTTTCTGTGACTGTCTGTCTGTTTGTCTCTTTCTCACTCAATACACATCGTCGCCAGGTCATTTCACTCAGAAATCCCGCCGGTCTTTGTCTGTGAATCCCTTACCAGAACCTCCTCGCCGCCATTGTCTTACGTTCAATCTCTTTTTGAAATAAATGAAAAAATATTCCAAAAGAAAAAAGTTGCTTACAAAATCCTTTTCTTTTAGTCATTTGTCCTTTCCTTAGTGTTCTTCGAGAAGAGACAAAATCTTAGCAAAATGAAAACGCAACGATGCTGAAATCAACCAGAAACATTTGAAATGCGTCGAATTCCATGTCAAAGGCTTTTCTCTGAATGAGCAGAGAAACAATGGCCAGAAAGGTACAAAATAGTGGAGGGTCTTTCGAGATCGGCGGAGGCAAGAAAGGGTAAGTATTGTCTTGGCCCTGAGTCTTTGCATCTCCGGACTCTTACAAAACGAAAACAAAACACAGAGGTAATATTTTTGGATAAAACATTGTTTGTTTCAGGCGCGTCTTTGCTTGAATGTATTGCTGGGAGACGGAAAACGTAAGCAAATAAACAAGCAAGCAAAAAGCAAAAAGAAAAAAAACAAGCAAAATCACCTTTCTTTGCCGAGGCAGAAGTGGTGGGTGCAAGCAAGAAAGAAGACCTTTTCACTTCAGCGCTGAAAAGCAGAGACAACAAGAAATGTCATCATCTTTTTGGCACAGTTTGCAAGCACGTAATCACGAGGGGGATGTGCCTGTAATACGCCTTCTTCCTGGTAATGGTCATTATAGGCAGGCGACCTCCTGTGGCCTTGTGAGTGAGTTTTCATTTTCGCATTTCAATTTGTCAGCGAGAGACTGAGCGACGGAGACAATCGCCA
>NC_087204.1:58532555-58560055 GCF_015104395.2 Macrobrachium nipponense
TTCCACATCTGCACTAGGAAAATAATTTCACATTTTACCTGTAGCCACAATAAAGCTAAATGGCACATAAAGAAGAGTGCAGAGGATGTTTGTCATTTTATGATTATTGCATAAAATGTGCTACTATGACAATGTCTGTGCCACAAGTCAACATTAGGAGTTGGCACAATAAAAATAAACTTGATTGATGAGACATAAATTAATCAAAGAGATTAAGATTAGAGTTAGAACCAGACGACGGTATTTCAGACAAGGAAGAAGAAAAATAATTTAAACACTTAGATATAATAGTTGCAGCCCACAGCATTTTAATTCATTTCCACAAGATACCAATTTCTTGAGAAACAGAAGAAGCAATATTATGCATACGCTTCTGAAACGTTACTCTTAAAAATTACACCAAAACCGTTAAAAGAATCTGTTACAGGGTTTAATGGACACTTTTCAAAGTAAAAGGCGAAAAATCAATAATTGGTAACGTAACCTACCTTGGCGTCCACTGGCAACTCTGCATCTAAATCAAGTTATTGAATCTAAGGCTAAAAGCTAAATCCTGAGATACAAAAATAGTCTTTATTTCCCCGAAAGAACTCACATGAAAAACAAGGAAAATGAATTGGAAATCCCAAAAACATGAAACACAATAACTCCCCATAATGATCATCTCAAAAATGTCACACACTCCCTCTTTATATAAAGACATCAGCTCAATCACTATTTCTATTTCCCCAAAACCAAAAGTTAAGGTGTGAATCAGAATTTATCTTATCCAGTGATATTCGAATCCATCTGTAAAAGAAGCCACAAGTATCAGAAATAAAAAAAAATGGTTATACATAAAAGACTTTGTAAAACGTTTTTTTTTCACTGCACTTTGGCTTCTCTTTAGGGCACCTGCAAATTTTTTTACAGTTTAACAAAGTATTTTACCTTTCTGATGGATAATCTGCCCTTTCCTTCTGGATCTCGTTTCACCTCGTACGGTCTTACTCTCTAGAGTAGCTGCTTTCTGCTCACGGCAGCTTATATTATTCTTTGAGAAACTCTAGTGTTCGCACATACGAACACACTAAATTGTTCTGGAAAGGTAGATGAACATGCCATGTTTGACGCACGAACAGACACATATACGACTGCATTTTTCTGACTTCACAATCATATGACTTCCGACCAACCAGGTCAACTTGCGCACCTGAGCCGCCCTCGCCAATGAGGCTTGATAAGGTTTAGTCCAGTCAAAAGATGACCTGAACCCCCTTCACCCCCCAAAAACTGCAAGAAATTGTTTTATTGCATTAATTCGTTGTTTCATGTGTAAATAACCATATAAAAAAGTTTACTAAAATTGGGTTACCGAAAATGGGTCAAAATGGTGTCATGGTTGATGGTCGCCTCTGCCACTAGAAACACCTAATATTCCGGTTAGGAAGGCAGTTAGCTCTTCCGTACTTTGATAAGTGGTAATTTCAGTGAACAAGTGACTTTACAAATGTATAAATAACGTTTACCCCATTATTCAAACCTTATAAGAAGTTTATAGGTGCAGTCATAATGTTGTGATATCATCCTGCAATGAGGTCGAATTTGTTGGGACATGCACTCATTTAGTTTATTGCTTTCATTCAGCCCCTCCAGCTTTGAGATGTTACTAACATTTTCTGTTTTACTTCAGAGCATGAGAAAATGGGTAGTCGAGGAAATTGTCCTTTATGTGGCAGTGAAATAGATGATGAGACTGGTGACTGGTGAAAAGGGAGCTGAAGGAATCAGAGGCGACAGTATTGTGGTAGTTGCTAGTACCGAAGTGCATAAAAGATGCAGAGTGAGCTATATTAACAAAAGCAAATATAATTGTTCAAGAAAACCAAGCTACAACCACCTCAACCTCTCAAAAGGAGTGCACGTGTTTCTGTTGGACCTTTTAACAGCAAATCACACTGTTTGTTCTGAGGCAAAGAGACAATAAAATCAACCTGTAGTGCCGATTTTCATGAATTCAGCTGTGTCAAAACATTTGTGGAGACAATCCACTCACATTGTGAGGATCGTAATGATGAATTGGCACTCACTGTTCGTGATAGAATTGAGTATTTCGGAAGGATCTTCATGCTGCTGATTGTGTTTATCATCGGTCATTTGACATCAATTTCACACGGTATAAAGATGGTCCACTTGAAAAGAAGCCACGAAATGTTGGAAGACCAAAGGACTCTGACCAAGAGCAAGCCATCGTCAGAATGTATTCGTTCTTAGTAGAAAATGATGAAGAACAATTGACAGTAGATGATCTTGCTAAGAAAATGACAGAATATCTGGTTCAGCCAGATTTTGTGGCCTATGGCAACCAGTACCTAAAATCAAAACTGGTAAAGCATTACAGGTAATCTATATTCATTGCTGAGCAAGAGGGGTTACATGATATTGCAACATTTCGTGAGAAAACTAGTAGTATTCTGAGAGACTATTTTAGACTGCCAAAAAATGATGAAGAGGCTCAGAAAAGAGCCATCATACAGACTGCGGGTAAATTGATTAAGAGCGACATTAAGTCAATGATCACACCTTCACTCGACCAATATCCTGATATTTCGGCGCTAGAACTACAATCTGCGATAGAATACATTCCATCAAGCTTGCAATGCTTGCTCCAACATTTATTTGTTGGCAAAGACACTTGCAGAGGGGTGGCGAGTATTGGACAATCTATTGTACAAGCTGAGCGCCCTAGGGTTTTGATAACCACAGCAGATTGGATTAGTAATACAGGTTCACCATCATGTCAGGTCGCGATTCCTGGTTGACAGCCTCTCAGCCATGGGTTTCTGTTCTTCATACTCAGAGGTCCAGCGATTTGAGGAAAATGCTGCCGCTTATACTGCTCTAGATTTACTAGGTGATGGTGACATAGAAGGACCGGATTCGGCACTGATGTTTGCAGTTGATAATGTTGACCACAACATCATGACATTAGATGGGAATGGAACATTTCACGGAATGGGGATGCTTGCAGCCATAACTCCAGGACAGTACACATCAGCGACGAAGACAAAATCGTGACGGTCATAAGGTGAATATCACTGATACAACAAAATTCACTGGAAAGATGAAGGATTTCCTTTCTAATAACGCAAACAAACAAGACACTGATCCATATGAATGCCGATTGCATAAAAATCAGATGATGTCATGTGCTGCATGCTATGGGAGATGCTGACTTGGACATTGTGAGGACAGCATTATCAATGCTATCTGAAAAAACTACCATGCTCATAGGCGAGGACACAGATTTATTAGTGCTACTGCTTCATTACGCATCTCCCAGTGATGGTAAAAATCTCTACTTCAAGTCAGATAAAGGGAGTCCTACTGTAGTATATGACATAAAGGTCATAAAGCAAGTTCTTGTTAACTAAGTCTGTCAAAGTTTGCTGTTTCTGCATGCATTCACAGGATGCGACACCACTTCCAGGATATTTGGAATTGGAAAGCAGTCTGCTCTGCAAAAGCTGATTAAAGGTGATCCAATCCTGCAAAGACGTGCAAAGATCTTTAGTACACCTGGACAAGACATGAATGCAATATATTGTAGACTCTGGATGTGCACTCATGGTGTCTCTGTTCAATGGCAAACCTGGGGACAACCTATCTACTGTCAGATATAATTGTCTTTGCAAAAATGTGAGTGCGGCACAAAGCTTTGTGACACGCGAACGACTGCCACCAACATCTTCAGCTACAAAGTATCATTCTCTGAGAAGATATCTCCAGGTCATGCAATGGCTGGGCAAGGGTGATTATATGGACGTTACTAAATGGGGTAGGAGCCTACAAACCAACAAACTAGCACCAGTGATGCCTGACACTGCACCTGCACCAGAAACACTCTTGAAAATGATTTGTTGCAGCTGTTCTGGTGTTTGTAACACATACCGTTGTAGTTGTCGAAAGCATGAGGGGCTAGACTGTTCTCACGCATGTGGTCAATGCCAAAATGGCCATTGTTACAACATGCATCATGATGAAGGGGAAATGTGAAATATGGAGATATGAAGCATTAGTCGCCATATTTGTATGACGCCATTTTGACCCATTTCCGGTACCCCAATTTTGGTAAACTTTTGTTGCATTAATGTCCACATATAAAAGAATAAATCAACACCATAAAACAAATTCTTGCAATTTTTTAGGGTTGTTAGCTACTTTAACTAGACTATGTTTTGCTTTTCTGCCTAATGACCTGACGAATTTGCTAATGTCTTAAAATTTCTCAAAGCACGTCTGACTGTGTTGCTACACATTCCAATCTGTTGGCAACAAAGTCCGTTGAACCCTTATTTCAATTACTAACATTACCAGTGCCTTCAACATGGCTGGGCCACTACCGGTATGTACCCCCGACGCATACTAGACTGGCCGCTGGTATGTACTTTCTCACAGTTTATCCTGTCACATGATTCATGACGACTTCCGACGTTGGTGTCCTCCTATCCCGTCGGCTACATACAAATTTGATGGCCCCGACAATGCACATTGAGACCATCATTGTCACCACCATAACAGCGATCACTAGAAATGTGTAACATTCTACGAAGAAAAAAATCGACCTCTCCCTTCTTCTCTTATGGAGGATCCGTGAAGGTTTCCAGTGCAGGTGGAACTTTGACCACCTCGGGGTTCCATGTATGTGTATCATAAACACCCTTATTGATGAATTGTAGATTCGTCGTCTTCCAAAGGAGGAACCGTAACTGCCTCCTATATTGTTTAACTTGAATATTCCACGACTCCCATGCAAGTGCTTCCTGCACCCGCCTCGTAGAGGTATCGTAGATCCTTGGTTAACCCCAGAAATAATCCTGAGACAACTCCACACGCGCCATCAAAGATTTTCGGTTCCTGTAGTAATCTGTGAACTCGTCGCCCAAGGTGCAGACCACACATCTGGTGCAGTAGATCCTAAGTTGTTTTCGTTGTCACCACTCGATACGAGCCTGGGAATTCTCCAAAGTCATCATGTGTCCATGTTTCGTCACGAACACGTTCTAACTGACACCCTGCCATGTCTATGCAAGTCTATGTATCGTAGAAAGAAAATCCTACTTTCACACACGTATCTGTCATGAACTAACATGCCCAACCTCATAGCCAATTACTAAAAACTGAAATTCCTCATTAAAATAAACATGGTCTGGAGAAAACTTTTATCACTAACTAACAACTCAACAATTAACACCTTATCTGATAAAGACACCAACAAAACCCTTTAATGTTTATACAACTAATCTCCAGCAACTATAAAGTTTGACCCTCATTTACATGTTAGGTATCCCAAAGAAAATTCTACAACCTCTCTAAAAGTAATACGTCATTAAAAAAAAAATCTATAGAAAAAATCACTAACACCACTCAATCCCCTTTACAGATTTCTCCTAATAAAACAAAATAAGTCAAACTATTTCTCCATATTACCAAACGCAGTTTGCGTCACACACAAAAATTATCGCCACAACAAATCAGTAGAAATCCACGAATTGCCCCTTAAATTCCTCACAATGGAACTTCATCATCTAAAATGTCAGAAAGAAGAAAACCCCTGAGTATCCAACTCTAAGTAGTTTCATCCGAGACACTGTCAACACTGTCAGCGCCAAACGACCTGTTTATTCCAAAAATTCACAAACAGCCTCATTCCCCTGTCTAGCTAACCTCATAAACCCCGAAGTCATCAGCAACCTCAAAATAAATCCTCACCAAAACCGCAAAACCTCATTAATCCTCAAAAGAAAATCCTCGCTAACCTCTCATCAACACTAGTACCAAAAACCTCTACCTCCAGTATATAACTATCGATATAAAAAAAACCCTGCCTCAGGCTAAATGCACTAAACTACCAAAATAAAACCACCTCCGCGGGATATAACCTCCAACAACCACCAAACACAAAATACCAACCATAAACCGCCAAAATAACGCTGGTGAATACAACCTCATAAAACCACAAACCTCCCAAACACCATACAACCACAGTGAATCAGTACCACCGCCAAAATCATGATACCACAAAGAACCACAAAACCACAACCACTACCCCATTGGCTCATAAAACCCCGGACCACTACCAACAATCAACATCACCAAAAAATCAACGCCACCAAAAATCAACATCACCAAAAATCAACTCCACCAAAAATCAACATCACCAAAAATCAACACCACCAAAATTCAACATCACCAAAAATCAATACCACCAAAATTCAAACTGTGTCACAGCTTTATCCTTATCCCTAGTAATACCATAGTACTATTCCTCATAAAAACCAAAGAATATCAACTCAAATATCTCCAGAAAACTCCCCAAATGTCTCTCACTCCACGGTATTTTCCCACATTATTTCACCCCAAATGATTCCATTATTACAATTACCCCAGGTATTTACGCATAACAAGAAAAATAGTAAAAAAAGAAAAGGAAAAAGAAAATAGTGTTAAATAAGACTGAGTAACAAAAAACATAAAACTCTACATGTCTCTGTCTTCCACATTTCCTCTTCCATTTGTGAGACATAGAGAATAAAAAGAAAAAAAAGAAAAATAAATAAAATAAGATAAAATAAAACAAAATCCATAAACGCTCAATATCCCCTTTTTACCCTTTTTTCCGTCTTCTTAATCTTCGATATATGCGTTACTCTAGACAGATATGTCTTTTCATCCTAGACTAAAAACCTGTTTCCTCTGTTTTCTTCAATAATCCTAAAAGGACCCTCAAATTTTGGACCTAAATTGTAATTTGATTTATTTCTCACATTTACCTTCAAGAACACATTATCTCCAACAGCGACTTTAGCAGCCTCTTTAACATTGCTCTACTCCACCGTTTCTGGTGTCTTCGACTCGAGATTGCGGTCGAGACAAGCATGTCTCTCTTTTGCCGTAGAGATTAATGACTTAATTGTCCTCCCCACGAGAAGGTATAGGTAACAAATCAAAGTGCCTCGTGCTTGGCAACCAAATACTGCTTTGAATAGAGACATTTTGATAGAATCACTGACCATAGTATTAATGTTATGCATAACTGTATCTATATTTCTATCCCAGTTCCCTTTGTTGCCGCCAATAGTTTTCTGGAGAGCCTCGAGCACTTTTCTGTTTGCTCGTTCACATAACCCATTAACTTCCGGTCTATATAGAAGGATTGTTACTTTCTGTATTCCCATAACTTCTGCCAGACACTCTTAGGGCATATTTACAAATTTCCAACCATTATCAGTCAATAAAACCTCGGGAACTCCGTATCCACATACGAAACCACTGAAAAATGCTACAGCTACTTCTTCTGCTGCTTTATGCTTTTGTGGGAAAATTTCCACTACCCTCGTCATTTGATCTATTACCATCAATAGGTACCTGTAACCATACCCTGATTCACAGAAATTCCCGGAGATATCCATGTGCACCATCTGAAAGGGTCTACTTGGTCTTAGATATAACCCTAATTTGTAAGAAGTAACCCTTGCAGGTTTGTAAGCGTTGCACCCTTTACACTTTTTCACAAAATCTTCCACATCTGCCCACGTATTCTTCAAAATATATTTATTACACATCTCATTTTACGTCTTTTCCACCCCCAAATGTGGACTACCAAACTTGCAATGTACTATATCTAAGACCACTGGAATTAGGACTTTCGGAATCATGATCTGTGTCCTATCCCTTTACTTCCATTCGTCCTTAATTTTCCTAACCGACAGATTACCCTCTAATTCCAAACCTGAAAAGGGCAACTTATAACCTTTCCTGACTAATTCACCTCTAAGGAACGCTTTTGTGTCCGCCAAAATTTCATCCTCATCTTGCCTTTGCTCTATGAGACTGACATCCCATTGCAAAGAATCACCAGTAACCACCCCAACTTGAAATCCTTCTGTCTCATAAAAACTTCTACTAAAGGCATCTGTTATCACATTATGTCTGACCTCTATGTATTTGAGCTTTGCATCAAAATCTCTAATTGTCCCATTAACAACAATTTGAAATGAACCAAGCTTGATACCACAGCAATGGCCTCCTTAACTACGGTAGCCATTAACCTTTCACTGCTACCCTTTGCCTAATTGGTGAAACTAACACCAAATTGTTACATAAATCTTTAAAATATTGATATTACAGTTTTTTGTAATTTTCAACAGGAGTATTTTGAATACTTATGTACTGGATTTCCAAAGCAATGTAAATTCTGATTTAGATAATGCCATATGGGTATATCCTTTTCATTTGTTTGATATCAATATTTCAACTAAACATATTTCATATCAAAATACCGTTGTTTTTTTCACATTCTGTTGATCAATATTTTTCCCTAAGTCTGTTTTGAAACAGATGCGGTGAGGCGTCTCGTTGAGGGTAAAAATTGAAAGACTTGAATAGCTTGTTGAGCCACATTCGCCTAATTTACCTGAAAATGAAGAAGGTTCATCTTGAAAGAGAAAGAGAATGCTCCGAGTGTTTCCTTTGTAATTTTGAATTTGTATACGAATATTGTAGATTGCGAATATAGAGAAGTGACGTCATACCGACGAAATTTGAAGTCCTAATGTGATATTAGACGTATAAAAATTTCACTGATTGTGTTATTTATAACAAATTCAAAACGATAACTACGTCCAGGAAATTATAAGACATAAGAATATAAAATATTCAGTAAAGATGCATAAAAAATGTTGGCCCCAGTCATCTGAAGAACAAGCTAATTTTTATGATTTACGAATTTGAAACAAAAATCGTTAAACATCATTTTGTGATATTATCAATTCGGTGCGAGGGCGAACCAGTTTCTCTAAAAGTATAATTTACATATGCCAAATAATCCGCCATTTTTCAGGCATATAAAACGCTATAAACGTTAATTTTAAAATGATTATGCTCAGAAATATTTGTACGTAGGTATTAACTGTCTTTCAATTTTATGACCTCAATCCTTAATAACGTTTCTGACCTCAATTCCTTAAGTTTTATGAGGATGTCTTTCTTAAGATTTCGGCGGATGTCTTCCGAAAAGCATTCATAGCCACTGTTTCTACCTGTAAAAGAGGCGCTTTCATAAAAAAAAAAAGGTGTTTTATTGTTTCCATTTCATTCATGCATACTTAGCTTTGTATTTTGCAAAGAGTTCTCATTTGGACAGAGCGACAGAGAACATTCTCATGCTAAGATCATCATTTGGGTTCACAGGAACAGAATACGTTCGGTTTGCTAACTTCGGGGAAAGGCTCCCTCTTCGCAATAATGGAGCGAAAATGAAAGCTTTCAGAAATGTCTATGAAATCCCATAGCAAAATAGCGTCTTACTAATCTCATTTCGTCTGCAAAACAAAATTGTCATATACGGAGGACTAAAGCCTTTTCCACAGCCTTGAAAAATGGATGTCACCCCTATGACCTCCTTCCTTAAGGGCCCTAATTCCTTGGCGACGGCGCTGGGGAACTATAATTCGAGCTTTATATAATGACTTAATTTCCCCAGGCCAGAGGTAAAGCTAGTCCGTCAATGCTCTCTAATACCCAATATGAGTGGATTAAGGCTCTCGCTTCATATACATATCCCCTTTTGATGTCTCAAATTAAAAATTCCAGCCAGTTATTGACACCAACGCGTCGCCTTGACTGTATAGGCTCTGGCACTCAAGCCTATATATTCCACTGTGCTCGGCCCGAGAGAGAGAGAGAGAGAGAGAGAGAGAGAGAGAGAGAGAGAAGAATCTTCTCTCAGTATGAGAATCTTTTGGGGGGCTATCCTAATATGAATTTTCTTTTTTCCAATTTCACTGGTTTTTGAGAGCTTTCTCTGGCTATTATTAGAAATGCTGTTGTAGTTATCATCATTGCTTACGGTATTCACATATTTACATCTGTTAGTGTACTTTTCCAGCTTAATCGTAGAAATGTATTTATCAGAAGAAAACGAAGAGCATTTATTGCTTACTTCTTCCTTTACCAACTACCAAAAAATAATAACAATGAATTTTCATGTTCATCAATTATCGCAAATCTTCGACCACATAAATATAACACGTTTACCACTTCACAATTTTTATGATTTGGCTTTTAAACACCGCACAGCTTTGAAACAACGTCTCTGAATAGATAATAATTCGGATACCATATTCAAAATCGATCATTTGCCGTAGAGTCCGTTATTTGTGCTGCATTTCCCTCTCAAATTCCGAATTCTTTCATCACATATATTACCTAATAAGCTGACACACGCATCCCATAGTTTTACCTATTGGAATCCTCTCATTTTTAATCACTTATTCCTCAACAGGTACCTTCTGTTCCTTTATCGTTCTCTCGGTAACACTTAAGTCTGGTAAGAGTTACGCAATGAATGATCTTTTTCAAATTCACTCGAGGATGGTGGTGAAATAGGTCAGGACTTACTACAGTTATTCTGGAGTAATGAGAAGAAATTTTATTACTTACGTCTGATAAGAGTTATCCGACGCCTACAGCTCCTCATACATATACATAAATACATGCATACATACATGCATGCATACATACATATATATGTATGTATGTATGTATGTACATATGTATGTATTGTGTATGTGGACGTTAAGGTTTTTCCATTAGAGAGAATATGCTTGCATGAAAATCCTTTATAGACAAAGAAGTATTTAACTTTGATTCTATACATATTGCGAACATTTCCTTATCAGCTGATTGAATGAGAGGATATTTCATTTATTTAAATGAAAGACTTTATTCTAATGATTTTGGACTTTCTGTTTTATGTCCTTCTAAGACTGGAGAAAAGTGTTAAAGGATTTCCAAGAAAGTTAAGGTACAATTATTTTACGCATTTCCAAACGGCACTTGAAAACTGCGCCTGTTCCTTGTAGTCTAGATAGATTACTTTTTTATTCTTATCATACGAGACATCTTTCTCAAAAGTATTACAGATTAACGGTGTTTTTTTAAGACGATATTTTGTGGACACTTGCAGCTTTTCATCATTTAGTAAATGAAATAATTTTTCTACACTCAGTATGGTGTTATGTTGCTATTATTCACTTTCATTTTATTCTTATTTGGAGTTTGACATCAATTTCCTTTGACGAATTCGAAGGTAAATTTTCGAAATTGCGATTAGAATGAGACCTATGCTGCAACTCCGTTTCCCTATTTCTCACAAGAAGAAGAAAATGCTCACAGTCCGGCAAAGAGAATGACCTTCATCTTTTCAACGTCTAAGTTCTAATGTATGAATTCATAATACCAAAGAGCTACTTCCCCTAAAAGTAAATAAAACGAACAAAAAATGGAATCTTGATGAATCCTGGGCGCATTTTCCTAAAATATGAATAAGTAGTCATTATAATTACTCCAGCAGCTGGTAAACTGTTTCTCTGTTTTCCTTATGTGATACTATGCAGATAAAAAAATGTTTTCATGTTAAGAGAAGTGATTTTTAAAAAATTTTCAAATGAACCACTATGTTTAAAGAAAATGTTTAGATTTCAAGTTTTTCTTAAGCATTGCAGAAATGCACGATTCCTTGTTTCCAGCAGGTAATCAGCGGTGTAAATAACCTCTTGAAAATCTGTATCAGATTGTGATTTTCCTACTTTTACTAATGAAATTTCAGTGCCATGCGTGATTCACTTGAGGTCTCTATCATTTTGTGCTGGGGGATACTTGTTTTTGACAGGGGATTATTCTCTAGAAACTCAAAAACTCGAAATTTTGAAAACAAATTTAACCTTCTAGGCATCTGGAAAGGCGCTTTATTTTTACATTCTGTAGATGTAAAGCTTTGGGTACGTCACTTGAGACTTAGAAAACGGCTTTGTTTTCAAAGATTTCTACGATAAGACAGCATGAAAAATCTTAAACTATTAAAACTAAAAGAAGGTACACTGTCGTAAAGAAACACTAAAAAGAATATGCTAACGTCTTCTCTCTCTCTCTCTCTCTCTCTCTCTCTCAAACCCCTGGTAACAGAATCTCGTAAACAAGCTAACAATCCTGGCGCTTATTGGCACCTCGTTAAAGATTATTTCCTAAGATGCGATAATGGCTGGGCTGCACGCGAGCTTTAGGGTGATATACAGGTGATTAAAATCGGAATGTCGTCCTTATGCATTGCTCAAAAGCTCTGTACCTTTCCCTTTTACTTATTAGAATTCTTAACAAGGGAAAGCGGACTCCCCCCAAAAGTTCGTAACGTCAGAGAAAGGTGACATTGGAGTTTTCTGTACATGAGAGCTTTTGCGACTTTTCGCGAATCCCGTTCTTACTTACTTACTTACTTACTTACTTGGTGAAAGAATCGTCTGGTAACACCTTCTGAGTACATGGGAAACAATGATAATGTTACAGAAAGACATTCAGGCAGACAGAGGGGGAAGTATCATAATGGCATGTATAATCGCTCGCACAAATACAGTATTATGTGTTTACGTAATAAAAGAACTCCGCGGGATGCGAAATCCTGCTTTCATCGGGGAACGAGAAAATTGCCCTACGCATTCTCTATTCTGAAATGACTGAATAAATTTATTGTATTCTCAAGTCGCTCTCCAGTTCGAGTAATTAACATCATGGCATAAATTTAAACTTTACGTCGATGGTTAGCTATTGTTTTTATTTTTTTTTAATTTTTTTTACTCAAGATTTCATTTGATATGACGGTCTTTAAAATCCTGTGATACATCAAATTCCTTGTATATTCATTATTTGTAACACGCAAAATCATGAAAACAAAATGAGAGTTTTTCACTTAAAGAGCAATGCAATGCAAGAGAATGGTTTAATTTATAACTATTTATGAATATATATATATATATATATATATATATATATATATATATATATATATATATATATATATATATATATATATATATATATGAATAATTATCACATCGAACCGTGATCCTTTATATATCATTCAAGCTACAAATGTCCTTTAATATCTAAATTCACTTTACCTCCCAAATGATATATTTTCATATATGTACCGAAGGGGAATTTCTTTTTAGTTGATAATATTCGTCCCCCAATGGGATCGAACCACCGTCCAAGTGGACGGGGACGAAATCAGGACAGTCAGTGACGCTATCCAATCAGCCACTTGGACGGTGGTTCGATCCCATGTGGGGACGAAATTATTATCAACTAAAAAATTCCCTTTCGGTACATACATGAAAATATATCATTTGGGAGGTAAAGTGAATTTAGATATTAAAGGACATTTGTAGCTTGAATTGATATATATATATATATATATATATATATATATATATATATATATATATATATATATATATTATATATATATATTATATAGAATATATATATTATATACATATATATATATACATAAATATCTATATATATATATATATATATATATTATATATATATATATATATATATATATATATATATATATGTGTGTGTGTGTGTGTGTGTGTGTGTGTGTATTTTTGTCTCTTGCGCACACGGGATTTTTTCTATATTTACGAACATTACACCAGAAATATAGTTTTATTTTGAATTCACGATACCTTGAATATGACTTACGCCCTCTTTAGATGCTTTAATCATCAAAACTAATAACAACTACAAATTCACTGTCTTCAGGAAAGCGACATTCTCACTTTCATTACAGCTATCAAGAAATTTCAGTTAAACTCGGCATAGCATGTAACGTCATGTAACGTTTCTTTGGGCCCTGAGAATTTGCGTACCAGGTTTCCTTAACAAAGAACTTAAAACAATCAGAAATCAACTTATCTTGTTAAAATACCCCAAGCACATAATAGAAAAAGCCATACATAAAGCAAGGAACATTTGTTACAAACCCACAGAAGACAAACAAAAGGAAAATATACAGACAAAATCATAATCCTTCACGTGGATATTATGAGATATCACAAAAACTTTAGGCCAACCCAACCCTTTCATCTTCACTTGTCCGAATACATTAGGGAAATCCTTAATTAACGATCAGCAGAAACAATTTTCTAAAGACATAAGGTTTATGAAATCCCCTGTAGGGATTGTGATAAGTCAGTCATACTATGGATTCATAAGTAAATCTCTCTCGGAAAGATTAACTCAACATAAACGCTCAGTTAGATATGAACAGCATAGTTCGACAATTTTCCATCATATAAATAACATGAACCATACCATGGATTGGAACTCATCCCAAATTTTATACAAGAGCAGCTGTCGATACAAATGTCAGATGGTAGAATCTTCATTGATAAAACAAGATAATGGGATCAACCTTTCCAATGGAGCCTGGGACTCCGACCAGATAGACAATATCTTCCTTAAGGCAACGATGAAGCCGATTAAGACAATTAACAGAACTAACGTTGGCTTAGTGGTGACCCCAGGCATCACCTAAGGGCATATCTCCCACTATATATTTCACCAATGAAATATCTTCTGTCATTCACAACTTGATAAGGGTGGAAGTTAGTCCACCGAAAAATAGTCCTTAGCTTTAAACCAGATTATTTTAATGGGGCTTTGAAGCTGAAGCTTGAGACTTATCCTGTTTTAACAGGATATATATATATAATATATATATATATATATATATATATATATTTATATCCTGTTAAAACAGGATAAGTCTCAAGCTACAAAGCCCCATTAAAATAATCTGGTTTAAAGCTAAGGACCATTTTTCGGTGGACTAACTTCCACCCTTATCAAAGTAGTGAATGACAGAAGATATTTCATTGGCGAAATAATATATATAATATATATATATATATATAATATATATAATAAATCTATATATATATTATATACATAAAATATACACATAAATTCTATGATCTATAAGACATGGTTTTCCAAGGAGAAATATTAGTCTAATGTGAACCTAATATTTACCACATGGGTCTACATGCTTATTCAGCTATATTTAAGAAAGCTTGTTTATAAATAATCATTTAAACGTCATCATTATTAAATATGAAGACATTTATAATAATCCTTTTCACGAATACGACAGAATTTTTGAGAGGTGGAGAGAGGAAGAGAGAGAAATCTTGTTCACCCCTTTGTAATTCAATGGGAATATCAAACACACACACCGGATGTTGTAATGAAAAAAAATCACTTTCCCGAATCGTCACATTGCTTTCATTTAATTCTAGCCAGTGTTTTATATGGAATTCATTAAGTAATATTTATATAATTGAACTTATCTTTAAAAATAAGCAATTCATACAACTTTACATGAAGACTGACTTGTGTCACATTGCTATTTTGTTTATTTCTATCTGGTGTTCACTTACCAGTCATCTTGTCACTTTGCCTTTGGTATATTACGCTTTCTTCTGAATACTTCATTTCTTTATGTTCTTCAGATGGTTGGCAGCTCCATATCAAGTTATCGTCCAATTCGTTTTATCTATATTATAGTTCAAGTCTGAGATTCCTTGAAATTTTGTACAAGCAACCAAGTTATATGCTTTTCTATAGTCCTGTTAATAACCTACGGGGAACTATGATTTGCTTTACTTTTTTTTATTAACATTTATATTTTCAGTTTTTTATAACCCTTTCTGATTTCCGTTTCACCTTCTAATCCCAACATCTGACAATGGGTTAGGCAGCATCCTTGATTGAGTGACTCATAAATTAGTGGGTAGCGCTCTAGATATTAGCTATATGCATATTTTTGTTCTGAAATTCTTGAACTTTCGTTTAGTCACTGAGCATATCAGAATTTACCTTGATATAACGAACATTGTTTTGGAGGCAAAATTCGCATGCTTGAGGCTCATTTGACGACCTAAGATATACCGAGAATTAACGAAAGATGCGCTTCAGGTACATCGAGTGGTTTTCTACTCATTTTTCATCTCTATACCGAAATCATTCAGACTTGTATCGGTGTCGTTCTGCATTCCAATGGGTCCTCTATCAAAACGCATTCCTTGGAGTCTCGAGGAACTTAAGCTTGACTGAAGAAAAAGTGCTTTTCTCTCCATGGGCTGCGAAAGTGACCACGGCCGATGCTCTCGAGAGCTTTTTGTTGACTTGGCTTTTCTTAATTCTGCAACATGAGTAGTCTTTCCCCTCCTAGAGGAAGAATAAGAGATTTCTAATTGTTTATTTTACTTTTCTGCGTGCATCATACTGAGAGAGAGAGAGAGAGAGAGAGAGAGAGAGGAGAGAGACTAGCCTGTCATTTTCATCACTTCTCTACCTCTTTATATTGATTTGTCCCCCTCCTTTGGCGGCTCAGCAACCATTCCTTGAGGCTTATTTTAGGAGTTCTTTACCAAGTTCTTGAAATACAGTTTTGTTGACAAATCATGTTTTACATGTTTATGCCATAAAGCCAGAGTTCCTGCGTGTACCATTTTCGTATAAATACTAAATTTTTAAATAAAAAAAAAATACACATACGCAAATACTCGGTTGAACGAAGTATGTTTTCAGTAATCAATGCCTCATAAGACCAAAAAAAAAAAAATGTGGTGGTATCACAGGACACCGCTCTGTTACGTTCATAAAGAGAGATAGCGCAAAAAAAATCTATATTGTGGAAAACGTTCTCAAAATATTTAGAGAAAACAAAAGTGTATACTTGATGAGATTATATTCAATAACATATTCATATTGACGATGATTGTAGCTCCACCCGTGTGTGGAATCGCTGTATATATAGATGTCTGATTCTCAACAGTAATAGATTGATCGAATAAGATTTTTATTTTTCAATTCTATTATCTTGATACCATTGTCAAGCTTTACATATGGTCAACATTACAAAAGGGCCAATGACGCCTCTGGCAGGCGCGGGCATATTTCTTTCAATAAACAGCAGTAGGCAACTATCGTTCTTTAGAAGTAATTGTAAAGATCCATTTTTCCTCTTCCAATTTTTTGCATTTTGTACAATTTTATTTTTTTTATCGCTTTTCATCCTGTCTTCCACTGGTCGTACATCACTCTGTCACAACTTTCTTCCTGTTGGAAACAGCTCAAGGTTAAAAAAAAGACATAGCTGTAATTCATTTCTACCGAGTAAATGGAACAGACGTAAAATGATTTACTACCTTTTAGCCTTATAAAAGAGATATGATACATAATTACTAAATAAAGGACAAATTAGAGCCTGAATAGTAAAGATATAAATCCCACTGGAGAGAGAGAGAGAGAGAGAGAGAGAGAGAGAACCAAGACTTTGAAAGCTTCACTCCCAAAACCCCATTGACGCCAGGGAAAAGAAGGCTCGAAAAATTAATTATATCGACGACGGTGATTCAATGGAAGCCATTTTGACAAGGGATAGTGGAGCACAGAAATGCAAATTCTTTTTCAATGCCGGAGCAAAGTTTGGTGGTAGAGTCTTCTCTCATTTCTATGTTCGATATATTGTTCAAGGTCCTCTCCCGGGATTAAATCCAGCAGCATTGAATGCAGTTGTTATCAAAAACTCTCCTTTCGGGGGTTCCAAAAGATGTGAAAATAAGGAATAAAGCTGGAAGCAGCGTCTGCGAGATCGGGTTGGGTGCGTTGGAAGCGACAGAGATCAAGCGAAGAATAATGGGAACGGAGATAAGGGATGTGAATTTCTTGGTCGTAGGCCTCTGCAATCTCAGCTAAGTCTTAAGCAGAGTTGAAAGAACGAGTTTAAATGGGATTTTTGAGTGCCGTGAAATGGAATTTCAGAAAAGTCAATTGTACTTCAGTTGGATGGCATTCACCAAAGGAAAGAATCGACCATTCACGTAATTATTAGTTCGGTTCGGGGCTTTTGAGCGATTCGGGAATGTAATCAAAGAGGATAAAAAGAGACAATAAGGTCTTGGAAACGCTTCGAAAGAAACTTACGAACGACTTTTGTCATTGTCATGTTAATATGGTCCGCTAACTTTTCAAATCAATACGAAGATTTTTGTGGGTGTGCGCGCGCCAGAAGTGTCGAAGATGTGCGCCGAAAGACTCCCCTTAATGCTGCTCTACACCGAAGATGCCATGAAGATGTGAAAGAGGAAAAGTGTAACTGCGCATATAGATAAATTGTAATCTCTCACACTTGGTATTTCATATTCTGTCAAATCCTGACGAATTCTTTGTCGTGTTACGAGGACTATTCACTTTGGAAAATTAATAGAAATCGTACGCTTGTATTATACATTCATGAAGGAGAGGAATAGAGAAATTCCTTCTCACGATTTGTAAATTCGTATGCCTGTATACTCTAGTATTTCAAGTTACTTTTATGCAAGATATTTAGAGGTACAGAATACACGACTGCCTGATACGATATTATTAATTGGTGAATAGAATCTCAGAATGAAAGGATCAATATTAGGGAGTTTAATTGTTAATGATAAACAAAAAAGACATCTCTTCCTCCCAAATAACAAAGGGAACTTTCTTGTTATGCCATGCAGTACACAATACAAAGCACATCAGTAAATTGTTAAATAATCCTCAAAAGAAGGACAGAAACAGGCAGAGGAACTAACTAACAGAAATAAATAAAAGCCAAAGAATAATTCGAGTAAGATGCAATACAGATGTTGAGTCTTCGCTCTGTTGACCATAGGTTAAGGATTAGTCTTTCAGTCATAGCATCGGGCCTTTGTTACTTAAAATGGATCCTTTTAAAATAGTCTGGATACCGTTCGGTCGCAGCTGTTGAAAGTAGAAAAGATTTTTTTTTTTTTTTTTGTATTTAGGCGAATTTTGGTTTCATAGCACCAGAAAACAAACTAGCATGAAATAATGAGGTACCGGTAACAAGAAGAAGAAGAAGAAGAAGAGAGGTTTCAAACGTATCCTATTACAATGAAAATTATCATTCATAACGAAATCCCTGCATGCACACTTTCAAGACCCGCTTGTGAAATACAAAGATATAATTTCCTTTTACTTTTGTGTAATTCATCATTATTTTGTCAGATGCTATATTTCTGTTCTCTGGAAGTTTAAGTGAAGAAACAGCTTCTAAAATGCGGCTTTAAATATACTATAAATGAACCACTGGTCGAAAATTCAGAATTTAGCTTGACTGAAACCTTAGGATGCATTGAAAAACAAAAATAGCTGATAAACACTTTAATTTTCAGCCTTACTCTAAATATGTAATATATACTTCCTTGGCAGCGTTTTTTCAATGCAAACATTATTAATGATGACCCGGATTTATGACCTAAATCATATCTAAAATTTGGTAGGAATTTATATGGGAATTCTATAACACTAAACTCCTTACGTGCTACTAGTTTAATGTATAAGATATCTATTTAAACATTACATGTTCACGTTTACTGGTTGCCTGTGAATTTTAAAGTGCAATTAAAGGTAGTAGTAATTATGCTTGACCAGATTAAAACAATATTTCAGACAGGGTAGCAATCTTACTATTTTGATGTAAACTACGTCTCATGTTTGCTTCTGGGATCTGGTTTCATTTACACCGGTTTTATTCCTGTAAACTTTGGTATTATTTGTATGTACGTATATACGTAAATTAACAAACTAACAAACGAATAGCCACTTCATCTATTCACCCATACATGAACGGTACTTGGCAAATATGACCCCTGTTTTTAGTTTTAAAAACTACTGAGGCTAAAGGGCTGCAAATTGTTATGTTGATTATCCACCCTCCAATATCAAACATTCCAAATTGCAGCACTCTACGCTCAGTAGTTTTTTTATTATTATTTATCTAAGGTTAAATTTAGCCATAATTGTACCTTTCGTAGCGCTATAAAGTACAAACAACATAGGCCACCACCTGACCGTGGCTGTGTTTCATGGGCCGCGGCTAAGAGTTTTATGGGCCGCGACTGAGGCAACCACCGGGTAGAAGACTCAATTGCGCCAAAGAAACTTCGGCGCATCTTTTTTTATTAGTTTTGTTCTTATCTTGGATTATTTCTATTTTGTATTAAAACCTGATATCTGTCTTTTGAAACTGCAACGCTATGCAAACTATCGTGTTGTGGGTTAATCGGAAGGGTCACAAACATGGAACTATAAACATGGAATGGACACGTGCGGATAAATGTATTGACGCTGATTGTCACTGCGGGGCACCATTGGAAAGGGTGGAGATGACGCTGAATTAAGCTATCAAAGCATAGTTTAGCTGACGCTTTTCTCACTCTGTCGTCCTTAATTTTCCACCGATTTCAATAAATATAGGCTCATTGGAAAGCTCTTGAATCCCTTTTAAATGCATATAATTAAGCGTGTAGAAAATACGGCCCTGCAGTGTTTTAAGTAAAGATATCCAGATATTGAATTTACCTGGGTTCGCTTTTTTATTCTAATGTTCCAAATTTTCTAATATAAAGTTTAATAAATTCATCTTCGGTTAAAAGCTCTTGAAACGCAGTTTCCAATGAACCCAATGAAGCACGTATATCGTATATATATATATATATATATATATATATATATATATATATATATATATATATATATATATATATATATATATATATATATCTCATGCAATAGAAATAATTATGTATGCCATGTGCTGAGATAGTGATTTCATGTCTTTGCCATGGGTTGGTATAATAATTTTATCATAAAGCCTGTTGAACCCCTTATATTTAATATCCTTCTAAGTATCAAAGGTTTTATACTCTACTTTGCATTTTACATACTACCTAGGTCGTACCACTTGCTATCCATTATACAACGCACTTAAATTGTAATTATTTTGACTTATGCTTATTGCTTACTTATACCAGTCATTATTGCAAAAAGAGACACACTTGTTGATATAGATAATTTATTTATTTTTACTGATCACTTATTAATGTCAGTCTTATTAATACTAATAATTTTAGGTCTATTTTAAAAGAATTACCATGTAAACGGAAATTACTAGACTACTAAATTTACTTTTAACATAATGCAACAAATGGCATAGATGACAAGATATTGTCATGGAAAATTAAGAGATTACTACACTCCAACATGGAGAGGTGGGCATTGTGATTCAAAGCTCTCTCCCCCTTTGCAATGGCTGCTTGCTGCACACGACGATTTCGCGCATGTCCATTCCATCTTTATAGTTCCATGGTCACAAACAAGCAAAACAATGCTCGTGAATATTTTCTCACTTTGCAAAGGCACTGTTCCAGATTCATGTTTTGCACTCACAGGCACAAAGACACCTCCACTATCAGGAGAGTCATCTTACCATGATGTTAGTCTTGAAATATAAATATTCGGTGAAAGGGTAATTAATCTTCCAGAAACGTTAAGATTATTTGGTGCGCTGACACTTTCTGTTGTAGAAATAGGAGGTCAGTTGTCAAAAAGAAGAAAAAGCAAAGCACCGTCGTCATAAAAGGAAACTATTGCAGATTACTAAGCTTAGGGTCAGATGAATGATAGATTAAGTGTCAATATAAATGAAAGAGCTGCAGTTAAGAGACATTGGTTATTTAGTAGAAGGTGGCAAACAGAATATTTAAACTGAATTGAATGACCTGTGATGGATAATGAGCCATTATTGTTATTCTTTCTCAGTTCAATTAAGCAAAAATTGATATTGGATGACTAATGAATAAACAGTATGCACAAATAATTAATACGTCAGCTAAAACATAAACTAAAAGATAAAAGAAAATAATCTTATGATTAGAGTTGTCCTGCGGTCTTAATTAACGGCTCAGGTATTATTTCCACACGGGATTAAAAAGATGAATGATTATTTTAAATAGCTAAAATTAAAATTTATTAAACAGTACAATATTGTTTACTTGGATGTTGTTATATTCCAAGGGACATGAGACAATGGATGTAGCGAATGATGGCAGCGTATATACATTACTCATCAGAATCAATCACATGTTCATGTATTTCAATATGATAACGTAAATGGCAAAGCATAATTATTCTGTAATAATGTCACTCACTTTAGAACTGAAGCGCGGGAACTAACCACCGTGAATAGCTTACCATGTCATTGTGAATAAAAAAACACCACAGGTATTTCTTGTTTTTCATGCTAAATGGACAATTTCCTTGAAAGTCATATTTCCAGACACACAAACATAATCGCACCTGCGCACGACACACAAATATACACACATATACATACATATACATCATACATATATATATATATATATATATATATATATATATATATATATATATATAAAATATGGGAAAATGAAACACTAGGCGTAAATCCTGATCGGTTTCATCTATATTCCTAGGGCATCTTGCAGGGGAATAGTACATTATGGTAAAATAATCAACACTATAGGATATATATATATATATATATATATATATATATATATATATATATGCATACACACACACACACACATATATATATATACAATATCTTATATATTAATATATATATATATATATATATATATATATATATATATAGTAAATATATAATATATATGCAGATGTACCACAGAGAACATGAAACATAGGGAATAAATCCTATTATGTTAATTTTTCTACCACTGAAAAAAAAAATATATATATACCATATACGTATATAAATATATATATATATATATATATAATAGATATATATATATATATATATATATATATATATATATTAGCTATATATATATATATATATATATATATATATATTATATATATATTATATATATCCGTATATGCACATGTACACAAAGCAAATGAATAACTGGATGTGAATCCTTTTACCTCAGTCAACTAACCACCAGGTACTCAATCCCCGAGCCGTTTCTTCCTCGTGGGGAATAATCACTGGAATATTACCGTGTGAAGTGGGCTTTAAACCAATAAAATTTCTCGTTATAAGTTTGGAAAATGCTAATATGAGATTTTTATATGACCAAATTCGCGATATTTTTAAGACTTTAAATCGCAATGGAAACTACATATGATAATTGTATGAGATAATTCCTGAATCACATAATTTCATTTGGAAAACTGAACTGCCCGAGAGCAAAGGAATCGATATAAGTTTTTTTTTTTTACTTTCAATGTATAATCTTTTCATTGTTCATAAGCATCTTGTTGTAAAATGACATAAGTGTACTGTCTTAGAAATAAAATGACATACGTGTACTGTCTTAGAAATAAAAGCATTCTATACTCGTGTTTAGTATCAACAGATTGTAAAAGACTACACTGAGCAAGAAGCTATGGTCCTATTACCTTGCCTACTGAGGCATGCGTGCGTGTCGTGCATATGTTCATACGTGTGTAGGAGCTGCAAAAATAGAAAGGCTTAGACCGAAGCCCCCTTAAGGAGGTAGCCCTCCTTCACCCAGCCAACAATCGCCAATTATCAAAGTTTAAAAGTGGCCACAAAGGGTATGCGAACTTCCTTTCACCTTTTATGATTTCGTTAATGACTTTAGTTCGATAATTAATTCACGTGTGCACCAAGGCCCCTCTGTCTCGAAGTCAGCCCGGTGTGGCGTCATTTTAACCCAAATGCCAATACAGTCCTTGAAAAAGAGGTTGAGGTGGAGCAGGAGAAGGAGGAAGGGGGAGACGAAGAGGAGAGAAATGATGGCGTTAGCAGTGGAGTGAAAGAATAATAGCGTGTATGGGTAAGCAAGGGGAGAAACGGGTGGGAGCTCAACAAAATCTAGGGGAGAGAAAAAGAGACGAGCCAGAGAATGATGTTGATGGATTCCAGTTCTCCTAAAATGGAACGATTCCAGGGCGAAGAGGAGGCCCTGGAAATAAATTCACAGAAGGGAAAAGGGGAGGAACTTGATGGAGAACGAATGAATTCTATGATAGTCGACAGAATAAAAGATAACCAAATAGAAGAACTGTGAAAGCAAAACGAATAGTAAGGAGTAGATACACGACTACGTTTAGATGGTATGCAGCAACCCAATTTTTATATAAAAAGATAATAACTATCGAGAGAATATGGATGTTGATTGAACTATATTACAGACACCGGATAAAAGTAGTTTTCCAGAAAGCATACACACTCGCACACACAGACAAAACACACACACACACACACACACACACACACACACACACACACACACACACACACATATATATATATATATATATATATATATATATATATATATATATATATTCCCTTACTTTTCTCCGTCAACTATTCCTTCAAGTTTACGAATTTGGTCGAGGAAAAGGAAATTAAAAGTGTCCAATGGACGCTCGTGTATATATATATTTATATATATATATATATATATATATATATATATATATATAATATATTATATATTTATATATATTTAATTTATTATATATATATATATATATGTATAAACATATATATATATATATATATATATAGATATATATATATAATATTAATATATATTATATATATAATATATATATATATATACTATATTATATATTCACGAGCGTCCATTTGGACTCTTTTAATTTTCTTTTCCTCGACGAAGTTCGTAAACTTAAAGGAATAGTTGACGGAGAAAAGTAAGGGAATTTGAGTATAAGGGAAATTTTGAATAGGAGGAAAAATGAAAGAAGTAGAGTAAAATACTTCATGTCAGGATCCAGTACAAGTGACTCCCCCTGCCTTGTTAGCCTCTTCTACTTTTGTTCACGCCGACTCGGCCTGCCGCTCTCTTAGCCCTGTTCCACGATGCTGCACCTGGTCAGCCTCCTCTACACCTGCAGACCTGACTGTTTCTGTAGGACTCTGTCTGATGCAAAGCATGTTTCTAACGAAGCTCCGGAAGCAGTTCACGAAATTCGCCAGAAATTTCTGATTAAGCTCAATAATTTAGAATTACTGTAGAGGAAGTAAGAAATTGTAAATTGAATTTTCTTGATGTAACAGTCCATAGAAATGATAGAAATTTAACTTTTTCAGTCTTTCGAAAATCAACTAACATTGCCTCTTTTGTTCATTATTATTCCAGTCACCATCGAAATGTTAATCAAACTCTGTTTTTCCTGGGATTTTTTTCTTAAGGGCTCTGCGTGTCTGTGACCTGCGGTTTATTTATTTTGAGATTAAAACTATTCATGATATTGCCTTGAAACTTGAATACCTAAGGACTTTTGTAGATGTAACATGGAAAAGAGCTAGGAAAACCTTTTATTTAACTAATTTCAAACTTGAATTTAGTAAGTGACACATTATCAAAGTACCGTAAGATGAAAGTTTTCAAAAATTCCTAGAATTTTAAAGGTTTTCAACTTAAAAGTTGTTTTCAGTAATATTAGTTTTGAGAGTTTATTAAAAAAAATTCTCCTAAAGATGTTTCTGGCTGCATATATGAAATTCCTTGTAAAAAGCACGATAAATTATGTTACGGACAAACTAGAAAATCACTTTCACAACGAATCAAACAACATCAATATTTTGTTAGAACTGGCCAAATATCAAATGCATTATTCGTACATATAAGATATTTAAATCATCCTATTAACTGGAGTCAAGCAAGATCCTTCATCTCATGTAGGAATATCATTGAATCTTGTTTCGTAATTTATTATGGTTAAATCTATGGTTTTAGTTTGTGACTGCGTGATCCTTCATCTCATGTAGGAATATCATTGAATCTTGTTTCGTAATTTATTATGGTTAAATCTATGGTTTTAGTTTGTGACTGCGTGATCTCGGTTTATCCTGGATTGTCTCTTTGATTTTTACCATTTTGACTATTAACTGCCTGGTATTCTTGATCTTTTTGTTTACCTTCTTTCCAACTCTACTTCATTTGCGCCTCGACAATGGCTCATAAAGGCGAAAGCACTCGGGTAGCATTTCTGCCTATCTTTTCCTGTGGTATTTGCTGATGTGTATATATGTTAACGAGATAAGAATCTCGTATTTATTTGGTATACGTGGAACCCCGAGCATCAGGCAAACTGATACACACAATCCCTCTCTCTCTCTCTCTCTCTCTCTCTCTCTCTCTCTCTCTATCCAAGCGATCAACGTCTCAGCCTCGACTCGCGACCTCTCTCTCTCTCTCTCTCTATTCTAACAGGTCATCAAATGAGAGACAAAGATATGGAAAAATATAACATTTATTTAACAATGGAAAGACAATAACTCAAGTCTCACAGACTAACTAACTCAGTTAACCCCCAACATTAAAATGTCTAAAATGGTAAATTGTCACACCAATCTCTCCACCCATACGGGACCCTCTGTCCCCCCTTGCCAGAATCGTCTGTTACAAAGACACGAGAAACACACATAAGTTTAAATACAAAGTTAAAGATTAAACATTCCTACAATGTATTATCACGCCATTCCTTTTGGCTAAAGTAAGGTAACACTTACCCATTTCCAACCAGAATATCACTCACAGTTTAAAAAATCACTTTGGCACTTGCCATCGTGGCTCTGCCTTCCTCCCACGGATCTCTCTGCAAGTCTTCCCATAGACTTGGCTAATGATACTATTATCAAAGGAAGAGGCGCGCACGTACATATGAATGCACTCTTCGACAACGCCCCACGTTACTGGTTACAAACAGTTTCCCAAAGGCACTTTGAACAAACCCCCATGAACTCACGAACGTTGACCTGCTTAACTATGCACTTTTCGTATCATGCCACCCCTTTAATGATTTATCAGCTTTATCAGGCCATTGCTTCGGACTCTTGTCTCTATGGGAAGTTAAAAGTGAACAGTCTTCACATTCCAAGAAATGTCACAACGAACATATTAAATATATTATTAATTATAACCCTTAGGACTCACTTATATATATATTATATATATATATATATATATATATATATATATATGTATATAGTATACATATATATGTATATCAATATATATGTATATATATATATTAAAATATAATAATATAATATATATAATATATATAATAAAATATTATATATATATATTTATATATATATATATATATGGTGGTCCTGCTACCATCCCAGAACATAAACTATTGGATTGTGTATAAGCCCCTTTATAGAAAAGTTCCATCATATTAGGTGCTTCAAACTCTAATAAAAGAAGGCTCATCAAACATTCATGCGCTCTTAGGTGCCGTACAACTCTGGTTTACATATATTCCTATGTTTTAAGGATGATCAATGACTCTTTCGTGGCATTTAACAAGATCTTTCACTAACCTATCGTCACCCATTTTATGTATCTCCACATCCTTCACCTTTCACTTTTCAAGTCACATAATATTCCACAGATATTAATAATCTTAACTCTTATCTTATTTTTTGTTTTATTTAACGTACAGATTTCAATTCCTTAAAGGAAAGTTGACTCAACCATCTCTTCCATGATACCCACCTCTATTCCCAGTCTTTTCCGCACTTCTTGCTTCAGCTATTCTGAGCCTCTTTTTTTTTATTCTGCCACTGACACCTACCCATTACTTGAACTTCCAAAATTCTTGATATAGATCAACTGCTTCTGTTCTTCTGCTATAAATATGAACTCTCACAGTTATAAATCCTAGTTTTTATTTACTTCAAT
>NC_087204.1:58562555-58597555 GCF_015104395.2 Macrobrachium nipponense
AATCTACTCTCTTCTTTTTATAATTAAAAAGAAACATATTTACTGAGACGTAAATTGACATACATTTGACACACACACACACACACCACACACACATACACACACACAAACCACACACATATATATATATATATATATATATATATATATATATATATATATATATATATATATACATATTGCGTAACATCATTTATCACTAATATAATATTTTACGCTTCCTGAACATGAAATATTTATCAAAGCCATAGTAACACTGTGCAAATAAATTCTTCCATTTCATATTAAGCCGGAGAAATATCGGGATTCTAAATGTATTTATTTCATGATTACTTGTAATCCAGAGGCCATGATAGTGTTTTTCGTAAACAACTTTTAAACCAACCCAGGTGTGGGGAACCTTTTTGTGGATGAAGGCCATCTTCCAATTCATCATCCCTCAAAAAGGCCGCATAGAAATTTTTTTAAAAGTAATTTATTAGTAATTAAATAAAAAAAGACAGGTTTGTAGAAATCGGAAGCATAATATTTTCAAATATTTTTTATTTAAGTAAGTACTTTTTATACAGGTAATATGTAAACTGTTGCAATTGCAGTATCACAAAGCAAGCAAGACATTTTGCCTCCAGTATTCACTAAAAAATATTGCAGTTCCCAGTCTTCATTAAAGATCCTGTTTTCTTCTGTCAAAGTTCGTTTTAACTTTTTTGACATAATTTTGGGTCAAAAATGTATCTATTCTTAAAATCCATAAGAAAAGGTTAATAATGAATTAGTAAGTCCAGCCGCACACTGACCCAGACAAAACAGTCTTAGACAAGCTATCAATAAACCTGCATCCACAATCATGTTATAATAATAATAATAATAATAATAATAATAATAATAATAATAATAATAATAATAATAATAATAATAACCAAAACAACAACAATGTAGATTAGTTATATTTTTTTCTGTGATTAGTATTATTATTTATCATTACCTAATGATAAATAATAATACTAAAATTAATGCAGTCAGTTGCAGATGTACTCTTTTAAATAAGGGTATAACTAACTCAGTCTCACATAACAAGTCAGTATGAAGTAAGTCACGACAACACAGTTACTGAGTAAAGTACGGCAGTACGTAGTTATTCTGAGTAACACAGACCACAGTGAGGCGGACAAGACACGAACTCTCCCTATATCGTACGTAAAATCACTCACTCCCACTAGGCTAGTGTAGCTTACAAGGAAACATTACCTTTATATACTTGTTGCCTTAAGTCTAAATTCACTGAACTTGAAGAAAGATGCTTCCAATCCCTGGAAGTGACACAGATAACTTTCCTTTCGTCTGTGTGTGTGTGTGAGCGCACGCCCGCGTTGGCTATATATATATATATATATATATATATATATATATATATATATATATATATATATATATATATATATATATATATATATATATATATATATATATATATATAATATATATATATATATACAAATATATAGACATACACACACACACACACACACACACACACACACATATATATATATATATATATATATATATATATATATATATATATATATATATATATATAATATATATATATATATATCAAAAGGCCATAGAAGGCAGCACCTGATGGTCCAGAAGGCCGCAGGTTCCCCATCCCTGAACCAACCTATGCATTTCCATGCCGCTAAAACATTGAGTGTTTCAAACTTCGTCCTAATTTTCGGAAGTACTATGCATCACCATATGTGATGCATAGTCATCAACCTTTTTACTTTAGAAAATGGGGTTAAGGCTGCGCTTAGCCACCCAACAGCCGCAAAAGTGGTGACGTGTATCACTGCCGTCCGTATGGCGTACCCTCCGCTATACCTTTTCAAATTGTTCTTTCACAAATTGTTAACTGTTAATTTACCTACCCTGGGCCGTACAACATTCTTAAAGCAAATTGATATTTTGTGTGATGATATACAATTGTTTTTTAATACTTCATAAAGTACCTCTTGTTCGAAACGGAAAGGTGAGAAGTTGGTCTTTTTTTTAAGAGTAAACGGCTTAATTAAGCACATTTGCCAATTCAGTATACTACCATGAATTAGGACAATAGTAGAAATACTCACTGCTATAGGAGCATGGAAATCCATCCATACGTTGGTTTAAAACCTGTTTACGAAAAACACCATGTCATGGCTGCATTGCATAGTAAGTTTATGCTAAACATCTTTTATTAAATCTTATGTAAGATGTTTTGTAGTCTTAGATAGCCAGGGTCAAATGTGGTTGCTTATAAGATATATTTGGCTATTAACCGTCTATTTTCATTCATTGCCAGTCTCCTTTCATTGGCTGGATATTCCAAATTCCCACACCCATAGGTTAAAAAATAGAATATAGTGAAACGAAAACCCCTGGCTTTCGTATAAAAGGACTCGTTATTGCATCTACAGATATTTATGAAGCTGAACTATAATTTCGCTATTAGCATTATTCATGGCTCGTTCTTATCTTGCACAATCCACAGACGGAAATTAAGAAAAGTTCTTAAACTTTCTCGCAATACCGCACTTACTAGTAATTCAAATTCAAATTTGATTTTACAATTCATTTCAAGTTTTAAATTGAAACTTTTTCTTCGAATGTATAACATACGAAAATTCCGAAAATGAGACTGAGAAATTATTTTCAATTTAAACAGTTGTTCGACAAAAGATCAAATTGTTCTCTTGGGACAGAAATAGCTCGGTGTTAGTTGTAATAACAAAATTCATATGTTAGTTATATGCATATATTCATCATAGGTTAACAGCGGGCAATCCTTCTAAAAAATAATACGTTGAAATTTCATTTTGTGATTTATGTATAATACAAACAGATAAAAGGTGGAAAAATTTTATGAAGGCTGTTTAACATGTCTTTTCTCAAGTAAGTCCTTGAGATTTCGTTAAGCACAGTAGAAAAATTCAGCACTGATAAAAGCAATGTTTTCAATAAAATCAAATGTTGGTATAATATTGACGACTTCTTGTGGACCTCTTGTAAATCAAAATGCAATAAACAGCAAAGATGTATAGAATCGTTTCTATGGAGTGCTTTCAGAGGAACTGTAATGAAATACTTTGCGAACGCTCCGCAGAGTTAGAAAGATGATAACCAGTATAATCTTCATGAAGCACAGCCAAGTATTGTTTGTATTCATTCTAAAAGATTTCAAAGGTAATTGTCCGAGCAATCTAGGTTTGCTTATTAAAAACCTAAACTTTTATAAAAAAAAAGAAAATAAAATCTCGAAGAATTAACGTTCGAAAGACCACTTAAAGTATAACACTGACATGATAACATACATGTGAATAGGTCTGAGTTTTATATATATATATATATATATATATATATATATATATATATATATATATATATATTATGAATAATTATCACTTCATCGTGATTCATATAAATTATTCGAGCTACAAATGCCCTTTAATATCTAATTCGCTCTTCTTCGGAATTCATATATTTTCATATATGTAAACCGAAGGGAAATTTTTTTAGTTGATAAAATTATTATCATCAACTAAAAAATTTCCCTTAGGTTTACATATATGGAAATATATCAGTTCCGAGGTAGTGATGAATAGTATTAAAGGACATTTGTAGCTCGAATAATATCATATATATATTATATATATATATATATATATATATATATATATATATATATAAAATATCTATATATATAATATATATATTATTATATATATATATATATATATATATATATATATAGATATATATATATATATATACGTACACACACATATATATATATATATATATATATATAGTATATATATATATATATATATATATGTATGTGTGTGTATATATATGTATATATAAGCCGATATTATAAGGAATACGTCACCATACCGTCACGAAGCTGTCGCTATAGCGAATTCCGGAGGTAAAAACGAAGAGGGAATGAACTAATTGATGAGGAAATTCGTATTTGAATGAATACATAAAAAAAAAAAGGAAATATCGTACATGCTGACGTCGGTCTTAGCAGCAGCTACTTAAGATAATGACGAAAAAAAATCCTTGAAAAGATGAAGCATCTTTGTTTTCAACTTTGATGCTCTATGACTTAAGGAAGAGAAGTATTACGAATATAACGTGTCGTATTTTCAATCAAAAAATTTCCGTTTCCTTGAAAAGTAAGTTTTAAAAAATGCCCTCAGTTTTGGTCAGTTTTAGGAGGAATAAGAATAGCTGTTCTTACGTTTGGAAATTTCATGACAATTAAACTTTCGGATAGATAGAAATTCTGACCAAGCTGCACAAGATTTCAGGTCAGAGTACTTTTGATTTGAACAAATAAACAATCCATTCTCTAGCTTTTCCTGTGCATGAGGATATTTTTTCCCTCCTCTTGTGGGGAGCTCCTGCTTTGAAATGATCAATGTCGTTTGTATGAATATTCCGAAAAAAATAAGGATTTATCGGGCACAGTCAATAAACCCATATATAAACAGACATTCATTGAACTTATACCTTAGTAACCTCTAGGTGTTACTGTAGAAGTTTTATCAGTGAAGACCCTGGAAGACAAAGCAGACATAGAAACGAGAAACCCTTTCTTCGCGCCCATAGCTTCACCCACTTTTTAGCCATGCTTTTTTTTTTTACGCCATCTATAATTCTTCATACTTGTTGTCAAACTTCTATAAATATTAGCTACTTCCCTTCTGTTCCACCTTTAAATCCTTTGCACTTCATCTCATTTATCTTTTTGACTTCTTTTTCTCGCTGTCCAAACCACCCCAAGGCCCGGTTGTCACTTTCTTCCTTGCAATATGGCCGAATTTGCTTAGTGCTTGGCATTACAACTTCAATTTCAGAACTCAGTAGGTCAGTTTCATTATCTTTTCCGGCTCTACGTAACCTTAGTTCAACCCCTGACGTACAAAATTGAGTTTCTTCATATAAGTTTGAATCAAGATCAGTCATAAACAGCAAAGGCATGAGACAGGCCGCTGGTCTAGCGTACAGAATTCTACAGACCCAATATATATATAGTAAACACGGAATCAGCGCCCATACTTAAACTTTTTTAAGGACATTGAATCTTAGAAAAAGTTTCGATAAAATTTATGATATATTAATATAAGACAAATTGAAATCAACTGAATCAGATGGCTAAAACAACCCACTTCAGGGGGCGTTCTTGTGACTAATATTTTTTGTTTGGTAATATTCTGTGGTTTAACCATTGCAGTGACATAGATTGTGGTTTAGAACTTTCCTTCCCTACAAATGCTGCTCATTCCGGAACAATTTTCCCAGAGTCATCGTCATTCGAGTTCAGCTCATGAGAGCAAAGCGAGCAGGAATAAGATCTATAGCTGCAGAATGATCTTAGCTACAACATTAAACCTCCTCGCTGAGAATGGGTCATACTAATACTAAAGTACTAACCTTTGACACCACGAACCATGGACGTCATTCAGCGAGACTGACAAGCTACTGAAGTAAGTCACCCCAATGAGGGGTGAAGGACTCTCATATAGTTGTTAGAAAGGGTAGAACACCCTAAGATTAAATCTTTTAAATCTTAGCGGGGCCGAATAGTGGGATTCGGTCAGGATGAGATCGAACCACGAATCTAGTGCGAAAACAATGCTTTCTCTCTTTCACCCTCTGCATACACACACACACACACACATACATGCATCATTCTAAATAAAATATATATATAATATATAATAATAATATATATAAATAATATATATAATAGCTATATTATATATATATATCATATATATATACATCATATCTATATTATATAATATATATATATATTATATTATATAATATATAGATAATATATAGTATATTATATATTATTATATTTATATATATATATATATTAAATATATAAATATATATATATATACATATATATATATATATATATATTATAATATATTATAATTATTATTATATATATATAGATATATAGTATGAGTATATATATATAATATTATATATTATAGACTATAGATATAGTATTAATATATGTACGTATCACTTTATATATATATAATATATATTGATATATATATATATATATATATATATATATATATATAAATATTACATATATATATACATATTACATATATATATATATATATATATATATATATATATATATATATATATATGTAATATATATTTTGAGTTATACATACTTTCGAATTCAGCAACTCTTCTTCTATATAATAGTGTTTGGAAATTGTAAAAAAAATATATATATTTTTTCGCGTTAATAATCTAGGGAGAGTGAGGGTAACTAGAATGATAAATGCGCAATATATTGTTATTCCAGTGTTGACAAACTAGTATTATTGTACTTTTCTCAGACTTCGGTTTTTTGCAGTTATGGTGTTGTTTGAGGTACAGTTTGGATAGACAGATAATATTTACACACATACTTGTAAAGAGCATGCTTTTAGTTTCATTTTGAAAAAAAAAATGATGTCATAGCATAAATATTAACGGAAATATGATAAATGTAAACGTTGCACAACTCCAATCGCGCTTTTCTCCGATTTCTGTTTTGTGAATATATTAATTCCGAGGTAGAGTGAATTGGATATTAAAGGAAATTTATAGCTTAATGCATACACTCACACACACACACACACACACACACACACACACGTCATATATATATATATATATTATATATATATAGCTATATATAAATATATTATATATATATAATCTATATATATGTGTGTGTGTGTGTGTGTGTGTGTGTGTGTGTGTACTGTCACATCACCGTGATTTATATGTAGTCATTAAGCTACAAATGTCGTTAAATATCCAATTCAGGCTACTTCGGAACATCCCTGATGGGGAAGTTATCACCGAAGGGGAATTATGATAAATGGATCGGTACCGAAGAGAACCTTCGACGCAGTACCTTCCACAGAGAGAGGGTTTAATGCGTGAGTGACAAATTATTTTTATTTTTTAACATTCTCTTGATATCAATGGAAAGACTTTACCGCCCATCTTCGTATGAATTCTACGATGGAATGTTATAGCAACCATATTGTATCTTTTGTCATCTAGTCATCGTCATTAGTTGGAACATGAAAGTATTCAATCTTGTCAAACCCCAGCGGTGAGTCCAGCGTTCGAAATTTGCATTAGAAATTATGTACAAGAAGAAATGATATGGATAGAAACCTTAACGTTCAGTACCTCTAAAGAAATGAAGGAAATAAGAGAATTTTATGTTATATGTTCGCAGGACAGTTTTAAATGGACATGAAAAGTCCATAAGTTGAAATCACACCGGGGAAAGAGAATTTCTGCCCATTCCTCTCTGCGCATTTCAAGTTTTTCAGTGGGATGCCTTGATGATCTGCAGACAACCCTTTTTACCGTAATCCTGTTATCTAACGAGTGCCTCGGTTAAAGTATAGCTTACGTTGCGTTGCTTATCAATAATCGCCGATATACGACAAATTTATGAAAAGAATCTGGCGGTTTTCTTGGGTCAGTACGTTGTTGTTTTCAATTCTTCCTCGTCCTTTAAATCCTACCCTTATTAAGAGAAGCCCCTTTCCTTTGGAAATGCTTAAATCCGTTTTATAAGCGCTGTGTAAATACTGGTTTTACCTTCAGTGCACGTGTCTTAGAGTTTGCTCACAATGGTGAAAGTTTTTCTTTTGTGTAGATACGTAATTTCTCATAAAAAATGTGGAAACAGTGAGAAAAATACGAACACTATTTTAGACCCATAATATCCCAGTTACAATTGCCGTTTACTTTCAAATCTGTTATTTAATTGTTTTTCTAAACGTCATATTTACGACATGAATTTGCATTTTCTCGTTACTTTTCCTTCACTAAGCTTAAACGTAAGTGTTTTATTATTTATTCATTTATTTACTTATTTATTTTACTTTATGAGAAGATTCTTTGCATCATATAAATCCTATATTTTCCATCACTACTATGAAATCTTTCCAAACATGGGGGTTTTCTTTCTCATGCATAAATTGAGTAGTATTTCTTAAAGAACATTTGTCGCAGTGGTCTAAATGTCAAAGGTGGAGTGGATGAAGCGGTGGCCCTTAAAAATGGTATCTTATAAGTGAATAATCCACAATCCCTTCGTTGGTCAAGCAGCTTAGCCGTCCCGTAGGTGACGTGCCTTAAGTTGATAACAAAACTGGCAGCGTTCGTCAAACTATTTGTCACGTTTCTAGGTTTATTGCTTAAGGTTTAATCGAAAATGTTACTGATGAAGATTAAAAAAAAAAAAACGAATATATTTATGTCTGAGCGTATATAATCCCGACACCTCCCATTTCTTGTTTTATCTTGTGATGAAGATGAAAGCCTGATACTAGAACAATGATTCATATGACATCAGCGTACTAACTCCTCCTAAACGTCTCATGCTATAGCTGCTAAGGTCAGCAACGTTTGGAAAATGTTACGTGATTCAACCACAAGTATTCGGAATGTGCGTTTCATTTCTTTCTCGTAAACATTGTACTTGTCACTTGGGAACCACTAATAGGTACCTAATTCTCAGGTGTCACTTAAGTGTTGATGAATAAATCCATCATCTGCGATAGTTTGGTGTTCGCAGAATAGTGAAAACACCTTGACCGATGGGGATCTTTCGCACAATACTATGTAATCACAACATGAATGATCTAAGAAATTCTGTCAGTAGCTATGTCCCCGTGAAACGTTTTCTCACATTCCACATTTCATTGCATGAGTAAAGTCGAGATTTCGAGAATTCTGCAGTGACCTATGGATTCAGTGCGTCATAACGCTGTGACAGAGAAAGGGTTCGAGAGGAGCGTACGCTGCAGATGAAGAGATTCTGGGCTTTCTCCAGTGGAATTTAAGTCTAAACCTCCTTCCCCGATCCTCATCAACCAAGCATGGCTTCCTCCGCTTTTTTTTTTTTTTATCATATTCGAGAATCAGGGATGTTTAAATATGCTTCAATTCTGAGAATGCATTGGGAAAGTGGAGAATTTTAATGACAATGTGGCGCCTTGAGAGATGCCAAGAAACTTTTCGGCAACTAAGAAAATGCTTCCTAAAAATTTTCCATAACACTTCATTTTCGACTGAATTGGCTCGAGGATGGAGGGACCAACCATTCTGGCCTCAATGCTGTCCCTTGCAAGGTTCATTTTCCCCTTCGCTTCTTCTTCACTCGTTTTGCAACTTTATGATTTTAACTGCGGACGGGAGAGGCACAAAATACATTAGTCAAAGCAAACTGTCAAAGATTTAAATGGGGGCCCAAGATACATTTAAATTGTGTACCTTTTAAAACGTCGAGTAAAAGTTCTTATTGTGGCCGATGACAGAATTTCGACGACTCGCCCCCTCCCCCACCCCACCCGTACATCTCCCCCATCCCCCCTCCCGGCGAAAACCCTGCTGCTGCCTCCTCCCATCACACACCTTCCCCGACTCCCTCCAATCCTAAGAGATGAAGAACCCCTTCGGACCCCTCCCTCCCTCCCTCCATTCCTGCGTCTCTTACAGACTCACTTATAAGAGGCCTGGGGGCAACATTTTTGCTGCTACTATCGCATCCTCTTGTCATTAATGCTGGGTGTGTGTACCACTTAAGAAGGCTCCCTTCCCCAAAAGAAGTGTCGGATCCCGGTCCTTTTTAGTATGGGACTTTAGACCTGTTTCAACAAATGATGATGTTGAGTGAAAGGATTTCGATTTCTTCTTCCTTCCCTCGTTTTGTTTGGAGGAATCCTTCACCGAAAAAAGAAAGTGTTTTGAAGCCTTCTTCCGTCATTCGTTGACAGTAATACGAGAAAAATATATGGCAGCGCAAACCTTGGCTAAATCAATAATAGTTTTCAAGCACAGTTCATTTAGAATTAATGTTCGGAAAGCAACAACACAGGATTAACATTTCATTATTATTGCAAATTACAGAAACCAGTAACAACTGACAGTGTTACAACAATTCTCGAAATAAATTCGTTCAAACAAATACTGTACTTTAAAGGCCGTCGGTCAATTTGCGCAAAAAAAAATATTGTGAAAAATGTATAGGAGATAAAATGTGATAACAAAGCATGGTTGCATTTTTTTCTGAAAATCTACTTTCGCTGCATTTTCCACATTTGGTAGCAGATATCACGGCGATCTATTTCCTAAAGGTGGAAACTATGGAGTACATTTCGGGAAACATTTTCAAATATTAGTATCTCTAAATCAAGAAAATATGCGTACGCACGTAGGTGTGTGTGTGTGCGTGTGTATTTGTTTGTGTGTATGTGTGTTGTGTGTGTGTATGGGAGAGAGAGAGAGAGAGAGAGAGAGAGAGAGAGAGAGAGAGGAAATAATTGTTTCTTAACATTTCTACTTGTTTATCAAGAAATTCTTTGAGCATTTCATAAAGGTTGTTTTTTTATTTTCCAGTTAAAAAGTTGCATATTCTGTTTAGGGATTTACATAAATTTCATATCAATAAAACAAGTAATTCTTCATTACCCGATTTCACAAATGACAACTAACAACTCTTTACACACACACACACACACACACACACTGGTAAAAATGTTCTGTTACAACAGAATTCCATCTAATAAAAGGAGCCCATAAAAATGCCAACATATAGAAAGTAAGTACTATATTTCAGAGACTGCTGTCTCTCTCTTCAGGTAGGTAATGAATGAGAAAAGTTACAGAGAAGGTAGTATCTATACCAAAAGATCCGTCCACAGGTAGTCGCTTTAGGTCACCACCCCACTGATAATTTTTATTTAATCTTCTTAAGCATTGGTTGAAGGAAGATTTTTTTCTATGATATTTGAATCCCAGGCTCCCTTTGAGATATTCATTACCTATCTTTGTTTAATCAAGGCTGACTCTATCATCTGGTTTTTGTAGTGACATTTGCTGCTATAAATTATGCGTAACAAATATCAGTTTATATGGTTAAAAATAGCTGAGCTCTGTTGTCCATACCTAACTGACTGTTCATGTTGTAATAACCTCTGGGGAAGTGATTTTCCTGTAAAACAGATGTAAGATTGGTCACAATCCAGGCATGGGATCTCATATACTCCTGTGTCTTTGGGTATTGTCTTTTGTTGGACGTTAAACAAGGATTTGGCTAAGCTATTTGGGTAGGTAAAGGCAAAAGGGTTAGATTTTCTGAGAGTCTGGGTCACCGTCATAATGCCCAGGTGTGGAATTTTTATTTTATTGTTGTCCTGAGGAGGTCGATAGAAAATTACTTTTGCTTTATGAATCATTTCCTCAATTATATGGTCAGGATACCTCAAAGACGAAAGCAGCTTACGAATTAGTTCAAATTCCTTTTCTAGGAAATTTGGGGAACAAATTCGCAAGGGTCTTAAGAATAGGTTGCTGGCTACGCCTATCTTGATAAAAATGTCATGATAACTAAAGTAATGAATGTATGCACGTTACAGCAAAATTCAGTATCTATGATCACTGGAAATCGAATTTCACCGATGAATTAATCTTAAAAACTATTCTCAACAAGGTGTTCCAGCGGATATGCCCACCAGACTCGACACAGCAGGAAACTAACCAGGACCAAACACAACGGATTGACCCCTCTCCATCCTTCATACATAGTTTTCTACATAACTGTATTATTAGTTACAGTCACTAATAATTATTTATATGCTAGGAAGTATTTTTTTTTAGCAATGTTCAAGTTTTGTGAAGTGCGCATGCCGATGCTCACTGATGAGTGTAAACTCTGCCGGTGGGCAGTGTCTGGCTGGTGGGGGATGCGCACGTAACCAGGTGTTAGTGCGTAGTTGGCGAGGAGTGCAGCTGTGCACTGATGTAAGCCCAATGGTGTTGACATGTAGCTTGTGTTCTTTAAGGTATGTTATTATTTGCGTACTAATGAGATTTGTAAATTGTGGAGATGTGTGGGTTAAAGTCTTATCAGCAATTTGACACCTGTTCATCTACTATAGTGATGTATTTAGGATGTGTTAATGTAAGAGCTGATAAAAGAAATCAGCTGATGTTTGATGCACAAAAAATCTGCTGTGCATCAGAGGAGGAATTGTTGTAAGTGACTTTTTGCAGTCAATTATTAATTATCTATTGACTTGGTAGTAACGGTGATTGTGTAATGACATTATGGTTGTTTTGATTATTGGTGTGAGTTTATACATGTTTATGCTCATATGGTGATAAGGATTAATAAATGTTTCTGTTGAGGTGGTAGGTAAAATTTTGTTGTTGTTGGTATGTTATATTAACTTATTATAATGTTTACAGGTCGAAATGAAATCTTTTTACGACAAGCTGAGTTTTTATCTGATACCTGGTCATACATTTCGACAACACTCAACATGGAGGCACAAAAAAAGGCCAAACAACAGAGGCAACCGCCAAACACGTAAGCTTGATAAGTTTCATGAGCATATATTAGATAGAACGGCATTAGAAATTTTAGAAGAAAGATATGAGTGTGTTGTTAAGGCTTATGAGGAAGGTGGACTAGCTAACGAATAGCATTGTAATTTACTAAATGAAGACTATGATGCTCAATTGATAGAAGAAGCTAACGGATATATCAAAGCATTAGAAGACAGAAAGTGTGCAGCTCATGTGATATTTGAAAGTTAAAGACGAAATCCAAGTGTAAAAAGTTTTAAAAGTAAAACCGATTGATGTGCCCAGGTTTCACGGAGATGTGAGAAACTATAGCAATTTCAAGAGAGATTTTGTTAGACTAACGCAGTCAAATTATGGGAAAGATCCTTTTGTGCATAGACAGTGTCTCTCAGGAGGGGCCTTAGATACAGAGCGGTTTGACGAAACTTTTGGGAACAGCGGAACCATTATTGATGTAGTAGTAGAGGACAAAGGTCAATTAAGCCTATTTCCGAAGGGGATAGTGAGAGTTTCATTAAGATGGTGGATAAGATTAAGCAATGCTTTCTTTATCTAGACCAAATGAGATTGGCTGCAGAACTATATACTGTTAATATAACAAGCCAGATAGAAAAACTATTACCACCTACACAGAAGCGTGAGTTGGTTAAGTTAGCAGAGAGCATAAATAATCATGATCTATTCTTAAAGTTGTTGGAATACCTTTTGAGTGAAAAAAAAATCTATGAAATACCTTAATGCCAATATTAAAAACAATAATAATATTAGGGCTAAAGTGAATTATACCTGAACTTATGAAGATCAGAGTATTAAAAAGCAGGGAAAATAATTAGATCTGATGAAAAGGATAGCAGGACTTGAAAACTATTACAAATATCACTGACCTTTTCACTAAAATTGCAGAAGAAAAGGTTGAACTGAACAAGAATAAGATCAGTGACAACGCAAGGCTGCATGAGTGTTGGTATCATGGGTCAGTTGGACATGATATCTTAGACTACAGCTTTTCAGAACTTGAGTAACAATGACAGAATGGAAAGTTTAAAGAAGAAAGGTATTTTCTTTACTTGCCTTAATGGTGTTCACATAGCAAGGAGATGCCTAAAAAAGTCCAGATGTAATGCTACTGATGTTAACGATAAGACTTGTGGGAAACTTCATCATACTATACTACATGAGGGATTCATAACAGGAAATTCCTATGTAAGTATGAAAAGAAACGGTGTTCTATTTATGGTTAACAAGATCAAGTGCGGTAATTAGGAGTTACAAGCTCTATTTGACTCAGGAGCTGATATGACAATGACCAGAAATGATATGGGTGATGCATTGGGACTGAAAGGAAAACATGTCAGATTACCTGTTACTAAATTGGGCGACAAAACTGTGACATACAGTAGTAAAGAGTATGATCTGGTTCTAACCGATAAGGATGTCAACATTACCGCCTATGGAATCGATGAAGTTACATCTCATATCGGTGAGGTAGATTTTTCAAAAGTGAAACATATTCAAGGGTGTTTATGTATGTGCATTAGATAGGCCTTATGGAAAAATAGATCTCCTAATTGGTTCTGATTATTGCTCCTTAATTCCAACAGTTTAGTTAACTGTGGCTGAAAATGTACAGATCAGGGAATGACAGTTTGGAATGTGTATGTATGGCAGTCATCCCGACATTGTTACCTTATCAGTGTTCAGGAGTAGTCTAGGCATTAGAATTAATCATGTTAATAGTACAATATACGGCTATGACATATCTGTAGAACCTGTAATGTAATTGATATTTCGACACACATAAATGATTCCTTCACTGTTGAAATATTAGGAACTGATTGTAATCCCAGATGTGGTTGCAGTTGTGGGAAATGTGCAGCAGGCAATGGCAATTATAGCATTAAAGTGGAAAAGGAGCTGGCTCTTATTGATAGTGGGTTGATGTATGACCCGGACAAAAAAGAATGGTTTGCTAAATTTCCATGGATTAAGGATCATAAACTGTTACAAAATAATGTATCTGTAGCTGCAGCTAGACTGAAAGGTACAGAGAAAAGATGGATGAAACTGGGTTCAGACTATGCTCAAGCTTATAATGACCATATATTTGACATGACAAAGTTTAACGTAGTTCGCAAGTTATCAGATGAAGAGGTTAAAACTATACTGGTCTTGTCACATACATTCAGCATCATGAAGTGTTAAAACCAGGATCTATATCAACCCCATCAAGATTTGTCTTTATTCATCAGTAAAGTATATGGGACATTTTCTAAATATCTTTTGGGCAAAGGGCCCTAATATCCTAAGCTCAATGTTTGGTATATTACTAAGCTTTCGTAAAAAAGCTATAGGTATGCATAGCCAGTGACATAAGCAAAATGTATAATTGCTTTAAGCTTCCAGAATTAGAACAACGTGTACATAGATTTGTATGGAGAAATTCGCAAAGTAATCACAAATCCGATCACTATGTAATGACATGCATGGGTTCTGGGGATAGACCCTCAGGAATTATTGCAATGTTAGTTCTTTGACATACTGCAGAATTGTCAGGAGAGGACTTCCCAGAAGCAGCACATATAATAATAACTAATTCCTGTGTAGATGATATAATCCATTCCGTTGAGAGTAAAGCTGAAGCATTTAGCCTAATCCAAGATATTGAAAATGTACTCTCTAAAGGCAGTTTTAAGATTAGACGATGGACCAGTACTGGAGATAATGAGAATTCTGACTTTAAAGTGACCAAACTTTCGTGATTCAGTTATACATACATACATATATGCATATATATATATATATATATATATATATATATATATATATATATATATATATATATATATATATATGTATATATATATATACATATATATACATATATATATGCATATATGTATGTATGTATAACTGAATCACGAAAGTTTGGAACGTGATAAATCCATAAATAAAGGTATAAACCACGAAATCTTAGCTTTTAGTGTGAATGGAAGCAGAAATCCCAGTGGGTCGTAAACAGAACACATCTGACTGATGACAATCCTTTTCTTAAAAACTGAAGGTATATTATCAAAGAAATTCAACTTGTTTAAGTCTGGTTCTGTTCTTACACCTTTTTATTTTGGAGAGAAATTTAACTTTGTTAAATTTCTCTCCAAATAATACCGAGAGAGAGAAAGCAGTGTCGTGAGGAGAATGTCTGGTGTACGCAAGGGTTCTTGTTCCTCATGAATATTCTCATGTACACAAATTTCAATTCCATATTTCAGATTCCCACTTTCAGAAACGATCTTCCTCTTTATACGCTGCTAATTGGCTTCAGTGAGACCAGATCTCAGCCAGTAACACGTCTAGACAACTCTTGAATCGATGAAGAGCGAGAGCCGAAATGCAAGGGAGGAACGTCTTGCTCCTGTATTAGAAATACCGTCGGTGTTTTTAATTGAATATGGAGGCCTTAGGATCGATATCCAACGAATTAAGCATCAACATTATTTTGTTGTGATTATAATCCTCTCTGTTCGGAAGTGGCCATATCTATCCGAAGTTGATTTGCTTTTTGCCCTTCATACAGATAAATTGACTGAGTATTATTTGGTTCAAATGCTAATCGGAAAGTGCCTCTTATAAAAGGACGTCTTCTTGCGTGATGCAAATATACCCGTCAATATTGCAGTGATGAATAAATCTAAGAGGATGTGTCACGTTATCACGACAGGTTTTTTCCATTATATATATATATATATATATATATATATATATATTTATATGTATATATATACATATATATTATATATATATATATATATATATATCAATATATACTATATATATGATATATATATATTGCAGAAGAAATATGAAAGGCGAACTAAACAGTTTAGTGTAGCACTAGAAATACAAATGAATTTATGCATAGATATGGGTCCATTAATATCAAAGACTTACTTTCACATGTAGTTTTGAAGAATATGAAGTTTTCTGTTTTTCCTTCGCTTGGCATATTTGAAATTAGTTTTTGTCTATTATCCTTAATTAACGGGCAAGCACGGCAGGAAACCTGAATTTTCTTCTTAGTTACGAGAATGAATCGCTCCTGAAAGTTTATCCGAGGATCTCCAAGGGCACGTCAGTTCCATCCTTTCGTTGGCATCACTATTCCTGTAGGATGCAGGTTCATTCGACATTGTGGTAAGAAAGATCTAATATGCAACATTCGTAAATTCCTAGCACACCCAACGGTATCTATTATTCTAAAATGAAAATAATTTCGATCATCATTATAATTTTTTTCACTGCCGGGTTTTCAACATATTATGATTGATTGTGCCTCTGAAAACTGGCGTTACAACAAACATATCATGAATCGCTTTTTTTGTCTTTGTTTTCTATTTCATGCTTTCTAATGGAAAAAAACCTGTCGTGATAACGTGACACATCCTCTTAGATTTATTCATCACTGCAATATTGACGGGTATATTTGCATCACGCAAGAAGGCGTCCTTTTATAAGAGGAACTTTCCGATTAGCATTTGAACCAAATAATACTCAGTCAATTTATCTGTATGAATGCAAAAAGCGAATCAATTTCGGATAGATAAGGCCAGTTCCGAACAGAGAGGATTATAATCACAACAAAATAATGTTGATGCTTAATTCGTTGGATATCGATCCTAAGGCCTCCATATTCAATTAAAAACACCGACGCTATTTCTAATACATAAGCAAGACGTTCCTCCCTTGCATTTCGGCTCTCGCTCTTCATCGATTCAAGAGTTGTCTAGACGTGTTACTGGCTGAGATCTGGTCTCACTGAAGCCAATTAGCAACGTATAAAGATGAAGCTCGTTCCTGAAAATGGGAATCTGAAATATGGAATTGAATTTTGTGTACATGAGAATATTCATGAGGAACAAGAACCTTTGCGTACACCAGACATTCTCCTCACGACACTGCTTTCTCTCTCTTGGTTTTATACAATGCAGCTTTAACGTGGAGGATTATTAGCTAATAGTTTAGCTTATAATCCTCCTCGTCACTTCAGTGTAGTATCTCTTATCTAGTTTAACTATAAAATTTATAAGTTATTCAAAATATGATTCATTAAAGCTTTCGTTTTCATTTTAAGCTTCGTGAGCATGCTACTGCTACCGCTACCAATCAGTACATGATCAGATTAAACGTCTCTAACTTTAAGCGTAGGTAAGTATAATTTTAACCTTTTATATATTTACTTATTTAGCTCTTCTCTTCGTAAAAAAAAAAAATATATATATATATATATATATATATATATATATATATATATATATATATATATATATATATATATATATATATATATATATATATATATATATATATATATATATATATATATATATATATATATATTATATATATAAATGTATATGCCACGAAGGAAAAATAAACAACGGAGTTTCCGCAAGATCTTTCGACGTTCAACGTCCTTTACTTAGCAAATAAAGTAATGTATGTTGAACGTCAAAAGATCTTACGGACACCTCGTGGCTTATACCTTTATCTATGGATTTATCACGTTCCAAACTTACGTGATTCAGTTATACATATATATATATATATATATATATATATATATATATATATATATATATATATATATATATATATATATCATCACCGTAATTCATATATACGCATTAAGCTACGAATGTTTTTTAATATCTAATTCGCTCTACCTCGGAATTGATATGTTTTCATATATGTTAACCGAAGGAAAATTTTTTAGTTGATAATAATTTCGTCGGCTCATGGACGCGAACCTAGAACGATCTAACCACAAGGCTATCACGAGATCTCGTGAATAGCTGTGTGGTTAGAGCGCTTCACTGTACGTCTTGATTTCTTGGTTCCGAGGTTCACGCCTGTGAACAGACAAAATAATTATCAACTAAAAATTCCCCTTTGGTTAACATACGTATATGAAAATATATTAATTCCAAGGTAGAGCGAAGTAGATATTAAAGGACATTTGTAGCTTAATGAGTATATATACATACATACATGCATACATATATATATATATATATACTATATATATATATATATATATATATATAGTATATATATATATATATATATTATATATATAATATATATATATATATATATATATATATATATATATATATATATATATGCATATGTATATATATATATATATATATATATATATATATATATATATATATATATATATATATATATATATATATATATGATATATATAGATATATATATATATATATAATATTATATATATATATATATATATAGTATATATATAATATATATATATATACTTAAATCCACGGTAGAAAGTTAAGTGGAAAACAGGAATTTAGAACAAGTACTTTTGTAGTACATTCTACATTTTGAAGTTCACGCTGAATATATTAGAAGCTGACAGACCTTTCTATACACAAACAGAACGAGGGGGCGGGTTACAGTTTGTTAATCTGGTCAGCGTGTTCTTTAAGCAAAAGAGATAAGAAAAGATGATCAAGATATAATCCAGGATAGTGTAAATTCCTTGTTGATGTGGCTTCAATAAAAATGGACTCCAACAGATTCCTTCTTTGGTGATCTTTGACCCTGCAAATTATCGAGGAATTATCCCGGTCAATAGCATGGTCTGTCTCTAACCAATGATCCACAATGCATTATTTGTTAATTCTCTTTGATATGGGATATTTGTCCTGAGAGCATCTTACCTTTATATACTTAGAATTTTGCCCAATATAAATCTTATCATATTCTTTACAAGGAATACTATATACAATATTGTTTGAATTTTGCGGGCTATTCTTAATTAGTTTATTCCTCAAAATATTATTATATTTAAATAATAAGTTAATATCAATAGTTTTCAAAATGGGTACAGCAGGAATGAAATTAGGATGAAATGATACACAGAGAATATTCTTAAATTCTTTGTTAATACTGATTGGATTGTAATATATATTTTTTGCTATGTTTTTACAAAGTTCCAAAAAATATGGAGGGTAACATAATGGATCTCCTATTTTATCAATAAATTTAGACTAATCTAAAAATTCAGGACTACAAATTCTAAGAGCTCTGAGATACATACTGGAATATGTTGACATCTAAATTTGTCTACCATGGTTAGAATAAAAATGAATATATGACAAGTTATTCGTGGGTTTCCAATATAATTTAAAACTAAAATTGGTGTTATTTCTAATAACTAAGACATCTAAAAATGGTATACAATTATTTTCTTCATATTCTATTAATAATTGTATGCAAGAAATGAAAAATAATTACATTTTCTCTTACAAAACAAAACAATAGTCTACATATCTAACCCAAAACACCTTAGGAAATTAATTTGTTGGAATAAGTCTAGATCAAAAAAATTTCATGTAAATATTAGCCAAGAGGGGAGAAAGAAGGTTACCCATGGCCCCACCTAATATCTGTTCATAAAAATGATCATTGAAAGTGAATTTACAATTCTTTATACAAAGGAATACCAAGCTAATAACAACATTAGTAGGTAATTCCAGACTATACGAGTCCAAACGTTGTGATAAGTATTGTAGTAAGTCATCGATAGAAACTTTAGTGAGTAAAGATGTGACATCAAATCTGGCTAATTTGCCGGTACTGGATAAGTCAGTATGGGAGAGTGTAGCACAGAAATCAACAGAGTTTTGTAAATGGAAATTTGAAATAGTACCTAGGATAGGTGATAGTAATCTAACTAGATATTCAGAAAGTTTATAGCTAATAGATCCGGTTGAACTGAATATGGGAAGAATAGGGAAGTCTCTTTTATAGGTCTTGATTAATCAGTACATGTAAGGTAAAATTGTGCCGATCGTCGTCACTTTTTCTTTTATTGAACTGAATTAATTTAGTATAGTTTTTATTTTGGAATTGAAACTTTTTATGAAATCTGCTAATAGTGTCTTTCCGTATCTTTTTGTAAGAACAAGAGTCAGATAATAAGATTTCCAATTTTTCTACATAACTAATTTTATCCGTTATAACAAAACAATCGGATTTGTCAGCTTTAGTAATATGCAAACTTTTATGTGGCTTCGTTTCTTGAATTGCATCGATAAACCTTTTCGGGAAATTCAATATTTTATTAGGTATTTGAAGTAATCCATGAAAAAGGTCCTTTAACTAAATTCATTGACGGTGATATACTTGTGTTTTTCTTTTCCAGTTTGGATATCACTGAAATGATGTTTGTGCACGAAACCTATTCACTCATGGTATACGATAAACCATAACCTAAAACATATTTGAGATTCTGGTTCAGTTCTTTGCTTGAAAGATTTATTACACAATCATCTTTATTTTGTTATTCCAGTTACTTTTCTCTATGAGGCTTTTTAAATTGTGATCCAGGTGAGACCCTAGTTTCTTTAGTTTGAATCTAAGGTTATTATAAATTGTTCAGTAGCACTGTTCTCCAATCGTTCATGAAATTAAATCTGTAATTTCTCAATTTCTTGAAGATATCAAATTCAAGTCTTTTGGTCTTTTCTATATGTTTTTTGAGGGAGATCACACATAAGTCATTGAAAGGGGGTTCACTCCACTCGTAATCGCCGAGGTAATAATGACTTTGGGATCGGTTGCTCTTGCAGACACTTTTGCAGGAATTTTCTTTGCAGCTGATTACTATTTGCTTTCACCAGCGTCCTTTGGAAATTGAAGAGAACATCTGCCAGAAAGGGGAACGGGAGTAGCACGAGCGAACACGTACTTGAGAATATCTCTTTGCTTAAAGAACACGCCACCCAGATTAACAAACTGTAACCCCGCCCACTCTTTCTGTTTTTGTATATAAAGGCCTGTCAACTTCTTTTATATTCAGTGTGAACTTGGAAATGTAGAATATACTACGAAAGTAAAGTATTTGTTCCAAGTCCCTGTTTAACTTACTTTTCTATCGTGGATTTAAGGATATTCTCAAGTACGTGTTCCTTCGTGCTACATTGAATATATATATATATATATAGTATATATATATATATATATATATATATATATATATATGTATATATATACATATATATATATATTATATGTATGTATATATATACATATGATACATATATATATAAAGCTATATATATATATATAATTTATATATATATAATATAATATATGTGTGTGTGTGTGTGTGTATGCGTGTATATATATGGGTATATCTGATACATATATATAAATATTATATATATATATAAATATAAATATCTATATATATATATATAATATATATATATATATATATATATATATATATATAATCACCAAGCAGTTAAGGAAGAGGAAGGTAAAGACAGAGACTACAGTTAAATGTAAGTACATCCTTACGTACTTGAATAATCAATAGTGATGACAGTTTGAAAGGGTATCTTTGATCTCGCATACATACATACATACATACATAATACATACATCCATCCATACATACATACATACATAGAGTTACCCGGGTGAATTAATCACGGAGCATATTATGGAGTGAAAGAAAGGGAAAGGGAACCTCAGCACAATGGATAAATAGGGGAGATTAAATAGGGCTGCAAGAATTCATCTCCCTATCATCCTGCTAGGAAATAGGACGTCATGGGGAGGCGTGTGTTGCGCCCGGTGATGTGGCCATTGACGAAAATAATAATCGAGATTCAAAAGGACCCAAAAGCATTTAGAAGGATATTGGCTAAAATGTACTACAACATGCAATAGGATGCAGGATATAAAAATGCTTTTGAATGAACACAACATTAAACGTTCTAGTGTTTGTACGAACACCTGGGACAGCTAACAAACCTACGTATTGAAATAAAAAAAAAAAAAAAAAAAAAAAAGTCTCCGTAGAATTACGAATTCGGTTTGTAAAGAACAAGCATCGGTAGCAATACGGACTCGTCATCGTAAAAATGTAGTGAAGATGTTAGCACAAGAAAAGTTGCAGAGTGAAAGAACGGCCATTTCAAAGAAGTGGGTGGGGCGGGGGAAGGGGTGCTGGGCGTGGTTGTTGTTTTGCATCTTTGCTGAAAACGTACTGTGACTTCCTAATCATTTATTCATCGGTAACCTTTCTGAAATTCTCTCTCTCTCTCTCTCTCTCTCTCTCTCTCTTCTACAAGTATCCCTCTAGCAGTTTTTCTCTCGGTATTTGCGCAAGTGGCCCCTAATGGCTGAGGGCTTTCCGGAATCAGTTACTCTTCGATCGCCAGTACCTTCGCTGTTCACATTCTGTCGTTGTCATAACGTGTTCATCATTTCCACAGAAAATAAGTTCAGCTGCAACTTCCATGAAGAAATCCAATATGAAGACCTCTCTTCCTCCTCTTCCCCTTCCTAAAATAGGGCCCCTCCCTAGATCATCATCCAGGTGTTACAGTCCCTTCCTTAATGACATTTCTAATCCTGTAGGAAATATGGGTTGGCCTATTGAGGGCTACTCATGTAGAATAACACCCTCAAGACCGCTTCATCCACCGCATTCCGCGCCCATCGCTCATTCCCTTTGCGCTATGTTCACCTTCTGCCTGCATTTGACGATCGTCGGGTATTTTTTTGTCGTGAGGTTTTCCATTCCTACTCTTTGCGCAACTTCGTAGTGCGTGGAGGTCTATGTCACCCTTTCAGTAAGAAATACGTCTGTTAAAACCTGGGTGATTATTCCCACTGAAGAGGCATAGTGAACGAAATCGTCCGACAACGGACGGACGCAGATTCCCTTCCAGGCAAGTGGTGAGGGGAGTAGGCAAATACGAGGGAAGTGGTCAAAATCACAGCACATGAGAGGGGAAACTAGCCTAGAGTAGACTCTTGATATAAGGACCCCATAATATAAGAGGCAATATGACGAGAAATCTGTTCGAAATGAAGAGAAATATTCAGGGTAATTAAAGGTCGGAGGACGCTGGCAATTGGGCGCATCCCATTTGGGCATCGTGAGGACGATTCCTCTAAAAGGAGGGTCACTGTATCTTCTATTATCAGGTGTGGCTCTATAACCACACAGATTATGGAAGGCGGGGGATTTTAGCTTTTGTGTTCCACTTAGGATATTAAATTCTGGGAGAGAACTGAAGCCTAGAGGGATGTTTTTAACACGAAGGACAGAGGTGGGAGGGGAGGCAAATGTGGGTGGGCTGCGAGAAGCAAGGGGGGCCGGAGGGGGGGAGGTGACTACGTAGCTACATGGTTAAGGAACTGTTAATAGTAAGCATATAGGCGCCTTCATACGGAACCTAAGGATGCAGATTTACAAAGAAAGTGGCAGACATAAAAAGAAACGAGGAATCGCGTCAGTTATTTGCCTGTTAGTTGCCATATATGGAGGATGGAGAAGGCCGGAAGGTTTCAGAAGTCATGCAATATGTGAGTTGCTTTGTAAACCTGTAAATTCTAGTTGATATCCCGACTCTTGCATTTTAATGGAAACAGCCATCCTCTCATGGCAGACCTGTATATCGCCCATTATTATTTCAATAATCGACAGATTTTACACAATCATTTCACTAGGTGTAACAAAATGAGAAGGATTTAATGTTTTTACGTGAATATAATCATGACGATACACATTCTAATATTACCAGAGGCAAAATTGTGTGATGAGATTAGTCTGCAAAAGAAATAATATTTTTCGAAACAAGTGACCTTACGGTTTGAAAAGATATTACAGGATCTGTTATGCTTTATATTATAAGCCATATTTCCAACTTTAATTTGTATTTTGTTGCGTAAAAGTCTTCAGTATTATTAAGTTAACAAATTTTTAAGCTTTAGATATCACTGCTAACTCTCTCTTGATACTAAACTAAATTTAGTATATCAAATAAGAACATTAGTCTACCTTGAAATTTCAGTGAGGTTTGATAGCCTTCCAAGCTTATTGTTGTAGGCCTAAAACCAAAATGAATAAAACTTGTGAGTAAGCCATAAAAGAATATCGTGTATTGTGATATGGTTTTCAAGGTAGTATCATTCTGCAGCGATTTCATGAATTATATGATCCTAATATATATTTTCAATGAAAATTGATGGCTGAAAAATAGCCTGCATAACTTTCTGTTTAATGTCCTCTCGATTGTTCTAAGAAACAGAACAGCAACGATTCTTCAGAAAGTCCCTTCTATCCGGGCAATGTTTTAGTAAAACCCGCCTTCAAGTACCATTGATTCATCTGCTGCTGCGATCAAAGCGCCTCTATTGAAGGAGCATCACCGTCTGAACCAAATTAAGAAAAGAAAGTATAATCCAAAAAGCCAGGGGGAAACAGACGTTGCTTCGGGAGGTGTTGGTCGATAGAACTCCAAAGGCTTGAGACGTAGAGAGTTCCTCTATGAGACATTTTAAGAAAACTTAGCTTTGTCAATATACACAGAAAATTGATGTTATTTATCTCAATATTTTGCTAATATTTCGCAGTCGTTTTACCGTGAGTGAGTGGCCGGCGTTTCAAGTATTTTGAAGGGGCAACTGTGACAATCCTTCCGTTAAATGTCCTTACAGCGGAAGAGTACTTGAAAGTACAATAGATTTCGCGCATTATTCTTCAAGTGGAAGGGACTTGTGTTGCGGAGCTTTCTGCTGCATTAAACATAAATAAAATGCTTTGGAAGACAGAGAAAAAGAAACCCCATTCTTTACGCATGCTTACCCTCCTATTTTCAATAGTCTCTTTACATGATTTTGCAAGCTTTGAATAAAGAAACTAAGACAGAATTCTTCACACAGCTGGATAATAAAACCTTTCAATCACAAGGGAAGTATGGACGCCACCTTTTAATTGTTAATGCAGAAGTTGTACACACAATTTCACATACCTACATATCAACAGTTGAGGCTCCTGTCAATGGAAGTGTACAATATTATGCTGCGGATTTATTGTGAGCTGTGAACATGAGAAATGATATATGGAGAGCAGTCCTGGTAACTGTTCAGATAATGGCAGTACTGGAACTACAATTTACCAAACCATGGCAAGAGAAAGAATCTTAGCTATCTCATAAATTTTACAACCTACGACCGGGTTCTTGAGGCACTCCAACACCTAATTTGACTGTGTACTCTGTAAGTTGTACACAGTCGAATTAGGTGTTGGAGTGCCTCAAGAACCCGGTCGTAGGTTGTAAAATTTATGAGATAGCTCGTACACGTAAAGGTTTTGCTTCCAGTAACACAGTAGTTAACTGCAACTGTCCTTCACAACAAAGATGCAAGCTAGACCATGCCAATAGACATAACCGAAATTCAGTGGAACCTATAAAGCACCTGAACTCACTCCCCTTCTTAACCAGAAACTAAGCTCACTCTCACACCCGGTCTTTGCTCGTGCTGTGGTCTGCAAATAGAACGCGTTGGTACATCGCTTATGATAACCAAAGTAAGCATAAGAGGCACTGGTCGTAAGCCCTTGAATTAAGTATTGGGCAGCCATAATGAAACTGAATATTCTGCCAAAACATGTATTCCATTTATCATATCTTTAAGTTCCTCATTTTCTGTCATGACTAAATCCTTTATTCCTCATATCCCTTATTTATTACATACATACGTACACACACACACACACCACCACACCACCACACACACATATATATATATATATAATATATATATATATATAATATATATATATATATATATATATATATATATATATATATATATAATCAATAAACGGGAGACGTCAAAATTTACAGAGTAGAGGCACTCAAGTCACATATCGGAAACTTTGTTTTAAAATTAGAAAGTAAAAGAACCTTTGAATTGAGGATCACAAAGAAACGTCTAAAGTATCTGAAAAAAGTAACGTCATGAACAGCGATCACTGGAAAATATTGAGAAAGTATATAGGGATACTGATTGATATTCTAATACTTCCAGGATAATGTACTTATAAGAAGAGATTAGAGTTATTTTTGCACCTTATAAGCAATTCAAAGGCATTCTAATGGAACATTAAATAGGAATAAATATTAATGCAAAAAACAGCGACTCGGGAACTCGGAAACGATTTGTATTCTAATTTACATCCTATGATATCGAAGGTAATAGAAAGAGATGAAAGGAAACATTATAAGCATAAAATTCATATCTAAATATAAGAGTCTTTGCAAGAATACTTGGTTTTTTGCATGCTGTACCAATATTGACCTTTGCAATTACTGTGCGAGGTATTATCTTTAGCAAAATAATCATGAATACTATCTTCTGTACTCAGACTACCAAGTCATATGTTAATGCTGCAAGAAACCTTTCCGTTTTATGAAAAGAACAACCAACCGTTAAAGGATTCCACTTCATCGGAACTGCAGTGAATTTCGGTAAGAAGCAAGATTCCGCCAGGCCCGGAAAGCAAACTAGAAAAGTTAACAGAGGCAAGGATATCAGTCCGTAGAGAGAGAGAGAGAGAGAGAGAGAGAGAGAGAGAGAGAGAGAGAGTTATTCCAAAGAGGATTATGTATATGTTTATGTATACAGGTCTGAAAGGTGTGCAGGGTGTTGGAAGGCTGAAAAAAGCAATGAGAAAAGATGAAGGGGAAGGGGGGGGGAGGATGGCAATGGGGCGGGGATGGGACTGGGAATTGGGGAATGCTCTCTATTCTGCAACCTGGAATTAATAATTAAACCGGCATTCCTGTGATGTCTTTCAGGCCTCTGTGAATATTTTCCTAAGTCATAATGAATTTACTGGCGCCCCTTATGCTTATTTTTCGGCACCAGTTAATTATTTTTTTCCCAGTGCCTTGTGTGTGGGTGAAAGAGAGGGTGTCGCACCTCGCCTTTCAACTCGCACGCGGCTATTTGCTTCAACTCTTTCCCTCCGGGATAATAACCGAAAAAGCCGGAGACATGACATAACCGCGAGGCAAAGCACAAACCGTCGATCACTCCACCATTAGCCATAGGAAAAGTGAGCCTTAACGCAAATGCCAACTCCTGCCTTTCTTCCCGCTTAATGTGGCATATGGATTTTCGTCGGGGTAGTAAGATAGGCGATGTCTTCGTAATTACTTCCTAAGATTAATAAGAGTTATTCTTTTACTTTTTTTAAAAATTAACTTCACACTGAATTGCATATTGAAGCCTGTAGAACGCATGTGCCTTTGTATCAGTCAATCTCAAACACAGTCTGAAACATATACTTAGTGCTCTGCATCTACTAACCCGTGCAACATAAATTCCGTATATTTATGTAAATCCTGGTGAATAATATCCAATTTGAGTTATCTAATTGTTGTCAAATCACCCAGTTATTACTTGGCAGTTTCGCTATCTATAATTCTCTTACCTTCTTGTATCACATGTTCATTCAGGCTCTACTAATGAGCAAATAGATATTTGACGCTAATTTGGGATAATATTAGAAAATCATCTTTCGAAGACATTTTATATTCCATTTTTTATTCAAGAAGCCTTGGCTTCTTTTCGAATCTGTTCTTGTGGAATACCGTATTCTACGACTCATCTAATTGTAAAGATCCATCCAGTCTCCCTCAATTTCCTTTTAAGACTTTCTAGAAATCAATCTATTTTCCTTATTCCTGCTATTTCTGTCTACCGTGTTTCCTCTCTCTCTCTCTCTCTCTCTCTCTCTCTCTCTCTCTCTCTCTCTCTCACACACACACACACACACTCTGTGCCCTTAGCTATTTCAATCAAGGCATGAGGGGAAGAGATCTGAAGCAGCAGCAAAAGCGTTAGAAGCAGCTAATACTTTAAGAAGGTGATTAGGCAGCGCCTGTTGATGTACCTCAAGACATGTTTATGAATTCAGGTCAAAGGATCTCTTGGTGGGAAGATATTTTGAACCTGTAAGGATTCTACATTTTTAATTACACGCCTCAATGGATAAAAAAGAGAAAGGCCCTTTCACGCACTCACTCTTGATGAGATGTTTTTGGTGAACATGACTAATGTGGAAGAACCTTGGAACTTTTTTCTTTGGCTGTGAATAGGAGAGAGCAGCTCTCTCTCTGTACAGACACGTTGTGGTGTCTAATCCATAGCAACTCATTGTTTTGAAAGACGAGCGACAGCCACTGAATAAGGAAAGAGAAACGTCGGCTGCAAAATGGTCGAGATATTTAGGAGAAAGAAAAAGGCGGCATCTCCGCTCTCCTCACCATGGCGGTCCTCAGCCAGTGTCTATCCTCGGTTCTTCCTCACTCGATCACACATCACATAATGTCTTAGAATATTTTGTTGCCGCCGCCGCCCCCCCCCCCCCCCCCCCCCCGCCCCCACCCACTGCACCTTGTCTGGCAGACAATAAGCCCAAAGCCCCAGTGGCGACTTAATAGCTCCGTTCTTTTCGCCTTTCATAAAAAATGGGGGAAGGGCATAAAGGGGGCGCGAAACCCCACAACAGTGCCACCGAATGGGGAAGGAAAAAAACCGGCGACTTAATTACATGCGGAGAGAATAGGCTCTTTGCTAATTGATACAAAGACTCAAAATATGGCCAGCGAAAATAAGAGTATTGAATCGGTGCGCCAAAAAACCAGGAGGACCCGTAATAAGAACATTTTTAATGATGTCGACAAGATGAGAACATGAAAGGTGGCTTCTCTCTCTTCACTCACAGCGGTGAGACACCAGAGGGGGAAGGGAGAGAGAGAGAGAGAGAGAGAGAGAGAGAGAGAGTGGCATTTATTTGTCCCAACTGTAGCAGCTCAGAAACAGAAAGAAGTAACGCATGAATATAAGAATAGAAATGTCAGAAAAAAATTTCAAAGAACTAGATCACAGGTAGTGACGATTATCACGACGAAAAGATTACTGCAGTCTTAAGAGAGATATGTGGAATGAGTAAAGGCAATGAATGAAGGTATATAAAATATATGAAATTATGCAGAATTAAAGTCCATCCATCGAAGTGAAGAGTTTTAGCTTTCATAGCTGAGAGAGAGAGAGAGAGAGAGAGAGAGAGAGAGAGAGAGAGAGAGAGAGACGGAAGGACCATCTGTTATCCAATTACTTCAAGGCATGGCCATCTCCCCAAACAACACCATCATTAACTTTTAAACCCTCCTAAAAGCAGACAACCTTTTTCCTCCTTTATTTAATGACATACGTTACACAACTCAAAGTTTTTGCGGCCGCAAGAAACAGAGTGGGTCGATAGGTTTTCCAGGCCGACGTCGCTAAATATAAAAAGGAGCTTAAATATGCGTCATTACCGAAAGGTACCTACCTGTGTGGCCTCTCATTCCGCTAAACGGATGACAGGTCATAATTTCCAGATCTGACCTCTTAACTCTGGCTGCCTCCTCCGAGGAATTAACTCCCTTCCGCCCTTCATCTTACCCTGGTTATGAAGCCTCACGTCTCCCGCCTGAGCATCGGCATTCCCCTTTCTAGATTTCTATACCAGACTGAGTTATGATCAGAAGAATCGAATGTTTGTGGCCGCCATGAAGAAAATATTTTTGAAATGGATTCTTTCTAGTTTTTATCCATATTAGAGACGAAACCTAGCATGTGTTTTTCGTTGGTCCTTTGAAGTAAAGAAAATTCCTGATAGTAATTGCCTTCGGTTTGCAATCAGGTTTTGTTTGGTAACATTATATAATTCATGGTAGAGCTAGAAGGAGTCGTACAGTTGATTTTCTTAACAGCAGCTGAATGACATGAAACAGGTAAACGAAAAAAAGAAAAAAAATCGGAGACGTCAATAGTGGATAGTGGAAAAGAACACAAAAGATTCAGTGTTGTTTTCTTCTCTGTTATTAATACCTATAATTCATCTGACTGTTACTGTCACATCAAAGTTGAAGGGCACGGCAACGAAACTTATTGGTCAAAGGTATTAGTCACCGAGATCATTTCTGACAACTCTACTGATTTCCATTGAACTGTAAGGTTAGCAGGCTGCGTTCCTCCTCGTGGAAAATGTTTAGAACCCAGACACAGGATATATGAAAACAAAACATTGATTTCGGGTTTTCTAAGAACTCCAAAAAGCATTCAACTAAGAATACTGAATTGGAAAAGAAAATATATAAATGATAACAGTTACAGTTACTTATTGATGAAAAATATAAAAAACCCGCAAACACTTTAAGGTACGGTTCCGATATATTACCAGGATGTAACAATCAATATTACAATTGAGATGTTGTTGCAAATATTACACCGATAAAAACTCCTGTTTGAACATGAGTATGAAGAAAAATAAAAAAGATTTCCAAGAGGGTGTGACTTGAATAATAATTGTTTAATTTTTCTTAGAGGCATCAATGATAGAACTTTTTTTAAGGTAAAACTGAAATTCTTAAAAATAATGGTTGCTCTACAATTATAGCGTAAATAGATATTGTAAGCTTAGGTATGAGTGATTTTATGAATTTATATATATATATATATATATATATATATATATATATATATATATATATATATATATATATAATATATATATATATATATATATATCTGTTACTGGCAGAAAGCGAAACCAGGCATTTCGCGAACTGGCCGAAATTTCCGGCAGATAGCGAAATGTACTTTGGGAAACAGTGACTCGCTTATGCTGTATCGCCATGTTTAGTTCTAGCCGCTGTGGGGGTCAAATATATTTCGCCTTGTTTAATACTAGCCCCTGGAAGATCAAATGTCCCTAAGTGCATTTCGGTATCTGCCTGAAATTTCAGGCGGTGCGATTTAATAGCATATGTATATATAATATATTATATCTATATATATATATAGATATATATATATATATATATATATATATATATATCAATTCAAGCTACAAATGTCCTTAAATATCTAAATTCACTTTACCTCCCAATGATATATTTTCATATATGTACCGAAGGGGAATTTTTAATGTTGATAACAATTTCGTCCCCCTATGGGATCGAACCACCGTCCAGGTGGGACGGGGACGAAATCAGGACAGTCAGTGACGCTATCCAATCGGCCAACAGAGACGCTAAATAAGTTCATATCGATTCTGACCTTACAAATCACCCTCGATCTGGATGCTTTCGTAATTAGAATCGATATGAAAAACCCCGTCTACCATGTTGGCCAATTCGAGCGTTTGACAGAACGTAGCCTTTTGTTATGAATAATTATCACATCGAACCGTGATCCATTTATATATCAATTCAAGCTACAAATGTCCTTTAATATCTAAATTCACTTTACCTCCCAAACCATGATATATTTTCATATATGTAACGAAGGGGAATTTAAGTTGATAACAATTTCGTCCCCCCATGGGATCGAACCACCGTCCAGGTGGACGGGGACGAAATCAGGACAGTCAGTGACGCTATCCAATCGGCCAACAGAGACGCTATAAGGTTCATATCGATTCTGGACCTTACAAAATCACCTCGATCTGGATGCTGTTCGTAATTAGGAATCGATATGAAACCCCGTCTACCATGTTGGCCAATTCGAGCGTTTTGACAGAACGTAGCCTTTTGTTATGAATAATTATCACATCGAACGTGATCCATTTATATATCAATTCAAGCTACAAATGTCCTTTAATATCTAAATTCACTTTACCTCCCAAATGATGATATTTTCATATATGTACGAAGGGGAATTTTTAAGTTGATAACAATTTCGTCCCCCCATGGGGATCGAACCACCGTCCAGGTGGACGGGGACGAAATCAGGACAGTCAGTGACGCTATCCAATCGGCCAACAGAGACGCTATAAGTTCATATCGATTCTGACCTTACAAATCACCCTAGAAAAATATAAAGGACATTTGTAGCTTGAATTGATATATAAATGGATCACGGTTCATGTGTATTATTTATATATAATATATATACATGATATATATGATATATATAGATATATAATATATATAATTATATTATATATAATATATATATAATATATATATATACGAGCGACAAAAGCGCTACTCACTTCCCAAGGTCGAGGAGGGGTTGATGCCGACTCCAAAACAACGAAATACCTGTGCGCGACAGGGATTAGTAGGCGAGAGATGGCATTAACTTATGTCCTCTCGTATGTCCTGATTTCTGGGGTTCCTAGGTTCGCGCCCGGAGCCGAGAAATTATTATCATGTAAAAATTCGGCCTCAGTTAACATAAATGAAGATGTATTAATACTGAGGTAGAGCGAATTAGATATTAAAGGACATTTGTAGCTTAATGCGTATATATGAATCACGGTGAGGTGATCAGACATCAATATATATATATATATATATTATATATATATATATATATATATATAATATATTTAATATATATATATATATATATATATATATATATATATAGATATATATATATATATATATTATATATATATATATATATAGATATATATATATACACGCTCACACACACGCACACACAAACACACACACACACACACACACACACACACACACACACACATATATATATATATATATATATTATAATATATATTATATATTTATATATAATATTATGATAGTAAAAGGGCCCATAAAACATTATTTTAACGTTGAACAATAAACGTTATTACGAGGACTTCCTTCTGTGCCCTCCGCCAGGTGATCAGGCCGCACAAAAGGAAGTGCTCGAAATATATGGTTGCAAACGTTTTAAAATAGTGTTTTATTGGACTTTTATCTACATAGTTACGTGTGTTATAGTAAAAAGACATTCACACCACACACACATATATATATGTACTATATATATATATATATATATATATACTATATATATATATATATATATATATATATATATTATATATACATAGAGAGAGAGAGAGAGAGAGAGATGAGAGAGAGATATCCTGGTATTCTGTGGAGATATCTGGTTTACTATTTGCCTGTCACATATATAATATATATATATATATATATATATATATATATATATATTATATATATTATATATATATATATATATATACATACATATATATGTGTGTGCGTGTGTGTGTGTGTGTGTGTATGTGTGTATGTGTGGTTGTTTGTATGTGTATTTCATTTTGGATACGCTCACCACTGCGAGCGTATTGGCATAAGAAAAAATCTCATTATTTTCAAAGAAGCCTTTACTCACATAAAGTTACATGTGGTCATCTTTCGAAAAAGATCCGGTTATCTTCGAGGAATCTCCGGTCACCTTTACTGAAGCCTCTGGTCATCACTGAGGAAGCTTAAGGCCGTTTCGCTGCGACACTTTCGTCAAGTCAGTGGAAAGCACTGTCATCTTCGCGAACGCTTCCGATTATCCGAGAAAACTTTAGGTTGTTTCCAAAGAAGCTGAGTCTACCGACCGAGGCAGTCACAGCCACAGATAAACCATACGGTCTCTTTGTTTGCGTGTGTGTGTGTGTGTGTGTGTGTGTTTTTTTATGAACACTTCTGATAATTTTCAGGGAAACTCGACTATGTTAGAGGAGTTTTCATTTTTATTTGGTTCGTGTTTAGGGAAGATTTTACTTATTCTCATGGGATCTTTTTCGTCAGGAATATAGTTGTTAGACAAATCTAAATAGACGCTCGGCTGATTAAACCTATAAATTTTTCAGATCTTTCCGAAAACCCTATTTCGCTGTATAGGATGCACATAATTTTGCATATAAAAACGCGGCTTCTTGGCAAATAAGAACACAATATTATAATTCTTATCAATACCCCCCACTGATTTGAATTGATCCTCTCAGATAAGTGTAGTTCCTCCTTCGAAGGCATTGGCCTTTCTCTAACTCTTCTGTTGGATTTATTTATTTAAGTATTTATTTATTATTCTTTTAATTCTTGAAGGGTTTGTTTCACCCTGCAGTTCAAGCTTCGTAATATCGCTGTTTTGTGTAGACAGGTTTTCCATTTTTAAAGAATTTGGTTAGTTGTATCATCTCTTCAGAAAGCAACGATCTCCGCTAACAAAAGAGTATGTTAATGATTAGCCGTTTAATTGCACCTTCAAAATCGCAAATGGCCGTAGGTTCACAGAAAATAAGCTTGGTTGAAAATCACCACCAAAAAAACAGGAAAATAGATGAAGATAATGCCGATGACGACGTTCGCTTACACCTTCCTACCTGTAGGTAAAGGAAAACATCCTCTCGTTGACCGCTCGGGATTTCTCACGCTGATGTCATTCTTAAGCTCCTCAGTCAAGTACCAAATGTTATACACACAGTGCGGGTGTTTCGTCGACAGCTTATGCTGATATTGTCAGTCATATCATGCGAATGAACTACATAATATAAAGTGATGAGACATCTGGCCGCGAGCATAGGCTCAGTGAAGCAATTTTCTGAATCAATCCTTCCCATAAGAGTAGATCGGGGGATATCTCAAAGAACTAACAGGTTAAGATTTAATCATCTTTTGTAATTCTGGTACCCGGAATGTAAAAGTAAACTTTATGACGGGCGTATAAGATGCTTTGAGGCATCACTTAAAGTTAAATAATTTTTTTCCGAATGGTAATAAAGTAATAAACACGTAAAA
>NC_087204.1:58602555-58610055 GCF_015104395.2 Macrobrachium nipponense
GTGGAAGCTGCTGACGGAGGCCGAGAAGAGACCGTTCATCGATGAGGCCAAGAGGCTGAGGGCTCAACACATGAAGGAGCATCCTGACTACAAGTACCGACCTCGCAGGAAGCCCAAAACCCTCCAGAAAAACGGCTACAGCTTCCCGCTGCCCTACCTGGCAACGTCAGCGCTCGACCCTCTTGGACCGCTGCACCAGACTTACTACTCGACTCCCGCCGTGCCCTCGCCGCTGGACGTCGCCGGGGAGAAGTCGCGTCTCTTCCCAGCTGCCGCCACCCTCCCGCCTCACTTCTATCCCGGATTCGACCCTCAGCATTTCAGCAAACTGGCGGCAGCACAAGACCACTACAAGCCCATGACTTCCCTTCCCTGTTCAGACTCTGCGGCCGCGGCTGCAGCCAGCGTCTCGGCCGCCGCCTCCATGAGCGGGATGTCAACGGTATCGGCGTTATACTCCTCCCTTTATTCCAAGTCGGCGTCCTCTCTCTTGTCGGGAATGTCAGCGGGACTGACGACTGGGCAGCAGCAGCAGCAGGCAGCAGCGCATCAGGCTCAACTCTACCCAGGCTACCCTCCCGCCGTCGACCAACTTCGCCGGCCTGTGTCGGTCATCTTCTGAGATGACCTGTGAGTGTCACGTCCGGTGACGAAGCAGCCCGACTTGGTGCCGAGGTCAAGGGGCGGTCAGACTGTAATATAGTGTACATAGTACATAGTGACGTGTAAACCACTTTCCCTCCTGTTCCGAACTTCGTTAACGATGTGTTAAGTGTCCATTCCTGTGCCACAACTGTGTCAGTCATGATAACGATGAAATAAACCCGCAGTCAGTAGAAGGCTGCCTCAGAGTGCCACAGCAAGTATCCTTAAGCGAGGACAACTTATACACGAACGCTCAGTTCCATGAGGGACCTGCCTGCCAGGGGCCGCCAGATTTTCTTGACGCTTCAAGAAATTGTCTACGGCGGTGCCATGGGTACATCCTGTCCCTCGAGCCGCCCCCGATGAAGGCAGAGTTCGGAAGCGGCGGCGGCGGCGGCGGCGGCGGCGGCGGTGGCGGTGACGGCGGCATCGGCATCCTGCTCCTGCTGTTGCTGTTGAGGCGCGACTTGCAATCCTCCCTGCTGAGCCCAATGATGTTTTGTGTGTGTATATTGACCGAGTAGGGGCGATGTGAAACCGTGTCTTGTTGCAATGTAAGTAATCTTCTGAGAGTTTCCGTTGGCTGAACTGATTCTCTTTTTATATAATTAACACTGGCTAAGAATAAAAGTGAGCCTATAAAGAGAACAGGAAGACTTACATTGCTCCTAGACTTTTTATGTTTAATAAATTAACAAGTGTACAAGTGCGTATAGACTAGTCTTTTTTTTCGAAGCTCATCAGTGGAGTATATTTAACTTTGTTGTTTTAATGTTGAATTATATATGTGTAAAACGTACTTTTTTGTACCATGTACATAACAAAACGCTGATGTTATTAATAATAATCGATATGACATTTTTTACCTCTTTCATTGGCCAATCCTACGATGAATATTAGCATTTTAAAAAGAAGTAAAACTCAATCATTCAAATCTTGCAAGAAAGTTAAATTTGCATACTATATTTACTAAGAGTACCTGAACAGATTAATATCTAATCATTGAAAAAATAGTTTACAAAGGAACATTATTGTTATGATAACTTTTAGTCTAAAGTAAGTTAAGACTGACTTATGACCATGATAAAACAAATTCAATAAAACTAAAGTCAAAGCAAACCAAAGATTAAGATCTTGCCCTCCAACAACATAACTAAGAAAAATCACATGAAAAATGAAAATGACTCATTACAATACCAGCGGCAGAATATAAAAATGTTGCCTTTCCTGATGCCGATGAACAAAAATCTCTCTCTCTCTCTCTCTCTCTCTCTCTCTCTCTCTCTCTCTCTCTCTCTCTCAGTCTCTCTCTCTCTCTCTCTCTCTCTCTCTCTCTCTCTCTCTCTCTCTCTCTCTCTCTCTCTCTAACGTCATGTTTATAATGTAGCTTGTGAAATAAAGCAAATTGAGTTGAAGCTATGGGCAATTGACTGCATAGAAAGGATATTGCCATAAAAGATCAAATGAATTGTTTGCTGGTTGCTGTCTGTTGCACGATATTGGCGAAGTGGTCAGGCTAAACAAGAATGATATATACCGATTATCAGGGAAATATATTATTTTGATTGTACACCTTAATACTTCAATTTCCTATTGAATTCTATCAGTCTACTGAATCTATTTTCCCTTCTCGCTTTCCGTTCCATCGCTATCTCCATCCTACCTTCTGTTCTGTCCCTCCTCCCTATCCCTTTCACCCCTCTCTCTCTCTCTCTCTCTCTGTCTCCCTCTCCCTCTATGAATTAATCAATCGACGCGTTTTCCATATGAAAAATGTAAGAGCGAGTAATACCGGGACGGTAAGTGTAATGGACCTGATCGATATTAGACACTTTCTGTTACGCTGCGGTGTGGAATGGTCGATATAATACTCCCTAATCCCTCTATAATCTCAGTACTATAATTTCCCCTATTCCTCTCGGCCTCCTCCCCCTCCTCCATATCACCCACACCCTCATCCCCATCAACGAACCATGCCGATACCAACCGCTCCTGAACTTTCTCCGCTGATTTTCGTCTTGTTTTATTTCATTGCGACCTCATCTGCCGTCTCTCATTTCATCAGCGATGGTTTTTTCGCAACTTTCTTATGTCATCATCTGATCGCGGTCAGTTCCATAGATCTCCAATAGTTTTGTATTTTCGCTAAAATTTTTGTTTACTTTTTAAACATTCTGGAAAACCTATATACCTATATTTTCCTCAGACTCAGATCAAATGCCATTAAGGCGGTCAGAAGTGGATTCCACCGTCATTCTAATGATGTAGCAATTGATTTACTTCTACAAATCACCGCTCTCTCTTTGCAACACTTACCCTTCCTTTTCCCTGATATTTATCATTTCTTTTCGGCAGAGGCTATTAAATCAATTGTTCTCATAGTCTTTGTAATCAACGGACGATTCCGTTCCGACATTACCAGTTATTATTTTCTTCCGCGAGTTTTGTCGCTCAAATCAACGCTTAGTGTTTATCCGAGATTTCTTTCGCACAGTGAATAGCTATAGCATATCTGCCACCTAATCCAAATGCAAATTCAGATCATTATCTTATATCGGGTCGCGACTCGGTTAGGTAACGGTTTCAAGTCCCCTCCCGCCCCCCCGCCCCCCTCACTTTTATCACTTGTTTCGATATGATTTTATCTGTGCACCTCCAAATCATTTCCCCCACGTGTCTTGAAGCGGTTTATTTCATTTGATTTCTTTTTCTGCTTTAAATAATTTGATTTGCATTCTACATTTTAGTTTTTATTTCTGAAGTATGTTCATAATTACAGCTCTTCTTGTCTTTAGGATATTTGATTGTCTTGACCGATGAGTGGCCCTTATATTACTCAAAAAGGAAGGGTACTGTGTTACGGTCATAGTTATATCTGTACATATATATATATTACATCTGTATATATATATATATATATATATATATATTATATACATATAGATATATATATATATATATATATATATATATATATATATATATATATATACATATATATATATATATATGTATATATATATATATATATATATATAATATATATATATATATATATATATATATATATATATATATATGTATTAATAAATCGAAACATGCCTAATGTTGAAATAGTTAAGAATAAATTTTGCCAGTGACGTGCAAGTTAGGGCATATTCCTTGTATCAAAGGTAAGCCATGTTTTAAATGAACTATACTGAATGCCGCTTTGGGCGCTCGCTCGGGAAAAAGGACCTGTTCATCATCGCGTTTGGACCTCTAACCAGGGAATCATCATTGTTCTAGAATGATGAAATGGAAACTCAGTTTTGAAAAGGGAACTGTCATGATTATTTACTTGCTCATACCTTGTCTAATGATATCTGACCGGAGAGAAATTCTTGAAGTGCGGAGCGAGTCTCCGCTACAGAGCGCCTCTTTCGGTAATTTCAATGAGGAAACTTTGCTAACTATAAAATGATACTTTGGATAAGAATTTCGAGCGACTCGTTTCCACAAATGACTTTGAACTTGTTATCTACTTTCTTGATATCGCAAACTAGTTAAATAATCGTAAAAATAATACTGGTTTCAAAGCATTGTAAATAGTAATTTGGGTATGATACTGTTATCAAGGTGCGTTAACTGGGAATGATCGCTGTTATTTCTGGAAGTATAAGATTGTCTATTTCTACATAAACATTTTGCAAGTGAAATAAATGGTCTTAAAAATGCTAGATATTTTTAAAGGATAATTTGTGAAAGGTCACTTCACTGAATCAAAACCATTTTTACAATTTTTCAAACTTCAATGTATTCACACTTCTTCCTAGCCTCTTTAACACATTAAAGGCGCTCCGACCACCGTCCTCTCTCTCTCTCTCTCTAATTCTCTTAACATGTGTCTATCCATCAACCTATTATTATGTATCTGTCTCATCAGTGGATTCAGCTCACAGCGTCAAAACTGAGCAACGAACAGATGAATATCATGCAAGCGATATCATTCAGAAAATAAGGCGTGAACCTAGAACCACAACTGGGCTTTGTTTCACCGTTTCCGTTCTATCTAGAAATGAAGCCCCAAAAGTATGCAGAAGCAGTGCATTGTTAACGTCGTTTTTGTCCCAGCTTACGTTGTCGTAACAATACAGATTTTAGAATGGTAATGGAATAATCAGATGCTGTTCTTCACGGCTGGACAAGAGAGGAATTCAACGTACATCGCACGACCAAGAGGAATAGCATGCTTAGTTATTAGAGCAATACAACTCATACAACAGCTGATGGAAATAGGACATGACTCTCCCTTTCTATTCTTTTTCATTTGATCATCTCCGATCTTTGTAATGATTGCTCTCTATCTCCAAATAAAAGGTATATATATATATATATATATATATATATATATATATATATATATATATATATATATATAGGTACCTATAACATGTGGAATATATCCAATGTCAGACGTAATACCGGGAGACATAATTACTGAATATATATATATATATATATATATATATATATATATATATATATATATATATATATATATATATATATATTCAGTAATAATGTCTCCCGGAATACCGGGAGACATAATCACTGATATATATTTATATATATATATATATATGATATATATATATATATAATATATATACACTATATATATATATACATATATATATATATATATATATATATGTATATATATATATATATGTATATATATATATATCATATATATATATATATATATATATATATATATATATATTCAGTAGTTATGTCTCCCGGTATTACGTCTGACACACACACACACACACACACATATATATATATATATATATATCTATAATATATATATATATAGATATATATATATATATATATATATATATATATATAGATATATATATATATATATATATATATATATATATATAATATATATGTGTGTGTGTGTGTGTGTGTGTGTGTGTGTGGTGTGTGTGTATGGGGATGAGGGATGAGAACTTCCATCTTTTTTCAGATGGAATGAGCAGAATCAGTTTCTTAAAGGTAGATTTATCGTTGCATACTTCTACAGACAGACATTTGTAATGACAAATATAGCTTCACGAAACCGTTTATCCTCATTGAATCTCGTACAAAAAGTGATGCAATTTCTCCTCCCTCGTCTGTTCCCATCCTTAGCTGCTCTTATTTCTTCCCATTCAAACTCCGGTTGACTAATACGCAAGATTTTCTTTCCCTTGTGTCATCTCGTCTTTCCTGCCTCATTCTCGAAAACACACTTTCCCCTACACTTAATTCCCCTTTTTATCAAATTATGAAATTATCATTCATTCATTTGATTATCTTTCCCTGAAGAATGTCCCCCTTTCATTTGTTGGCTTTCGCAGCGTCGGAATTATAGAAGAGAGAGAGAGAGAGAGAGAGAGAGAGAGAGACATGTCTAAGACTGGGTACATAAAGGGACAATAAGGTGCATGGGACTCGGAATAGCTACTAGAGTGGGGTAACTCTCTCTCTCTCTCTCTCTCTCTCTCTCTCTCTCTCTCTCTCAGATATCTTCCGTTAACCGCCAGAGCCAAAATATTGATAAAAAGTCAAGAGTGTGAATAATAGGAATTAGGGTTCGTGGTAAGGGGAAGTCGGTGGAAAAGATGCCTCCGATAAAGAGAGAGAGAGAGAGAGAGAGAAATGCGGTAGAGATGAAGGGAAATAGATGGAAATACAAAAGGGACAATGGAATCATGTGAATGATAGTCGATAGAGAAACAGGGCCGATTCTATTCCCTGGAATACCTATTGGACTGTCGGATGGTTTAAAGATGTCCTCCTCCTTAGAAGCTGCAGATTTCTAGAGAGATTATAACAAGACTGAGATCCATGCCAAACAACTACTAACAAATGAATTCGTCTGCATATTTTGCCACATGCAAACAAACGTATATATAGGCACACGAAACAAATGAAGTCTGGTTAAAAGAGAAGACGTGATAGCGTTGACAGACTTCTCCCTTTTGATCAGGTCCAAGGACAGAAGCAGGACAGCCGACAAACCGAGGAAGCTAAAACACTGGATAAGCAAATGTGGAGAAGTAACACAAATGAGTTTTCCGAGGACTTGGCCCTTCAGCAGAGTTTTGTAAGATGGTATACAAAATATGTATTTCGACTTTTAGAACCTCGGGTTATCCCTAGCAATACCTAAAATCATTCATTTTATAGTCATGGAACACTGAATCATATCAATGGATATTAAGGTTATAAACGTAATTAATTTTGAATCTTGCGCTCCTGAACACTAATAATACTAATAATAGGTCTTACTGAAAATGTACGTTATCTATCATGTTAAAAATAATCTAAACTGCAATGCTTTAAGAATGAGAGCGCTCCGTACGTACGCGGTGCAAGTGGTTTACGAATAAAAGAACCAAAAATGATCGTAAAGAATGATTCTGTATCAAAACTACATAAAAATTAATGATTTCTTTTATGCAGTTTTGATATTGAATCATTATTTGCGATCGAACCAAAATTACAATCTGCCAAGACTGCCAAGAACTGAGGAAGGAGGCGGGAGGCGGGCGGGGGGCGGGAGGCGCCAGCCGGAAGGTGGACGCCCCCGAGAGGTCTTGCTGATCTTGAGGAGCATCAAATCCCAGAGGTTAAGATAGTACGCACAGCCTCTGTCATGAAAATCTAAGGATAAACAAGCAAAAAATGCGCCGAAATCTCTTCGGCGCAATCGATTTTTCTGCATGATAGAGGCCACCGGAAATAGATATATCTTTCGGTGGTTTCTGTATAATGTTGTATGAGCCACGGCCCCTTGGAATTTTAACCTCAGCC
>NC_087204.1:58617555-58647555 GCF_015104395.2 Macrobrachium nipponense
ATGTCCTTGAAAGAAGGGACCAAGACTACTGTGCAGATTAACGTGAGTCATATACTGTGTCTCGTGCCTCTCGAAAAGATAAGATGGAAATAATTATGTAACTGCTCAGGTTTCAAGTAGCACTCTACGCGCTATGTACATTATTCATAAATACAAACATAAAAAGGGAAATATACGAATCATCAATGACAATTTGAAAAATTGTAACGACGAATAATGGTATTAGCTAGCATACACACACACACACACACACACACACACACACATATATATATATATTACATACATATATAATATATATATATTATATATATATATATATATATATATATATATATGTGTGTGTGTGTGTGTGTGTGTGTGTGTGGGTGTGTGTGTGTGTGTATGCTAGCTAATACCATTATTCGTCGTTACAATTTTTCAAATTGTCATTGATGATTCGTATATTTCCCTTTTTATGTTTGTATTTATGAATAATGTACATAGCGCGTAGAGTGCTACTTGAAACCTGAGCAGTTACATAATTATTTCCAATCTTATCTTTTCGAGAGGCACGAGACACAGTATATGACTCACGTTAATCTGCACAGTAGTCTTGGTCCCTTCTTTCAAGACATTTTGGCCGGCATCACGTTTTAAGTTTTTCTAATTATGAGCAATAAACTCAATTTATTTTTTTATAACCAACACTTGATGACACTTTTATTAACAGCCTGAACCTGAATCGTTCAGTGTTCTGAGAATTCACAAGTGCACGTGGTTATGCATGTCACAAGACTTAGAGTTAATCCTCCTTCCCAGGGTATTGTGAATAGCATATAGAACAATATTTGTAGTTTAATATTTATGTGAATATATATACACACGCACACACACACGAGCACACGCACGCACACACACAAACACACACACACACACACAACACACACACACACACACACATATATATATATATATATATATATATATATATATATATATATAGTAATATATATATATATGTGTGTGTGTGTGTGTGTGTGTGTGTGTGTTTGTGTGTGTGCGTGCGTGTGTGCTCGTGTGTGTGTGCGTGTGTATAAATATATACACATAAATATTAAACTACAAATATTGTTCTATATGCTATTCACAATACCCTGGGAGTAATTTACACCAAAGAGGAATTATGATTGCTAGCTTGGTCACAATCCATATTCGAACCGCTGCCTGCGCTAGAAACAACTGTGTATAGTGACATTGACCACTGACCCATCAGGAGAGGCTCGTTGGTTAAAACTCTTCGTTGGTGTAAGCTATTCAGAAGCATGGTGAGCGGTATATTAAATGATATTTGTGGCTAAATGATTGTAAATATAAAACACGTAACGGTGCATGTTACAGAAAAAAATATCTTTATCAATCTAACTGATTATGAATAAACACACGCACTCACATATATAATATATATTAATATAAATAAAAGCTATATAATTTATATTTATTTTTTACTAATTTATATTATATATATATATATATATATATATATTATATATATATATTTATATATGTATGTATATATATCTAAAGTAATGAATGTAATAAATGAATGAAGGCATGCCTGATCAATATTACTTGACACAAATGCAAACCTGGACAGTACTGTACTTTCCTGTAAGTGCCTATGTTAAACATTTGACGAAAAATACAGTTAAGACTAATAAGATAGTATGATAAGATGCTTGGGAATGGGCAAGAGCACAAGTTACACCTGAGTGGAAGCAAGATATGATAAGTATGCAGATCTCAACGTTAAGGCCTGTCCACACGATCGGGCCTGATCGGCGGACTTCCCCTCTAACGGGCACACTTGACGGGCAAACCGTCAAATTGCCCGATGGGTCTTGTAGCAAAATCACCATGGTGGTGCCCGATGGCTTGAACTTCGACCCTGGCAGACGTATGTTAACCATATACATTTCTTTTACTGAGCCATTCTTTGCACCATATTCTCTTCTTTTTCATCACACACAAAGCAAATATCATGCTACACTATCTTTGCGGTAGGCACCATGCTTATCGTACTGCACTGAACACACTACTGGCATCATCGGGCACGCCCACCTCTCCATCGCCTCACCCGTGGTAAGCCTGCCAGAATTTGCCCGTCAACCCCGGAGCACGCCGATCAGACCCGCTCGTGTGGACAGGGCTTTAGAGACACTTTCCAAGCGCAGACACATCCGAATAAAGGATTCCTACTTCCTGCTGACGTCTCATGAATTCAGCTGTATTGGTTTTATTTTCTGTTGCCTCATATTTATTTATAGATCACGTTTTCCTATAAGTTATGTCTCTCTTCAGGTTGATTTAACTTCGGATTCCTCTTTGTTTATATCTGTTGACTCTTTCCGTGAGGGATTTCTGAGGAAGATTCAAGAAAGAAAGAAATAAAGGCAGTTCTTTGAAGGAAACGGGGAGTTAATGCGAGGTGCAGCTCATGACTGAAGAGAGAGAGAGAGCTATAGGCAGGCATACCTGATGATTGAAAAAAAAAACGAAATGAACTGGGTGCAATATCTAGGGAGAAAACGAAGCTGAAATGACGGACAATAAATGCGAGAGATTTGAGTGAGCCATGAATGTAGGAATGGACTGTGCATGAGAAGATGAGAGGAGAGGATAGAGGAGTGGCGGATATGAGTGATGCAACTTCGGAAAGGGATAGGGTGAATCACAGAAAGCTAACAGAACGGACTGTTATGGATGTAAAGAGTACAAGTGTGTGGCTGAAGACTGGAAAGAGCCAGGGACTAACGGGATTAGGAACAAGACGCTGTCACGTACTAATTGAGTAACAGCGTGGCCCCTCAGCGTGTATAAGGTATGCCTGCATAATGGAACAGTTCTCAAGAAGTGACAAGAGTAAAACCTTACCAAATATATTTGGGAAGATGCGCGGTAGGAGTTTGATAAGTAAGAAAATAAGTGAAGACTTGAACCTGCAAGAATGGTCTAGTTTAGATAAGGGTAAGAGCGTGTTCGCTATATGGAACACTTCTGTGAGAAGTTTGAGACTAAATGGAAAAATGTGTCCCGCAAAAAGGGGACCAAGGGCAATGATATGAAAACGTTGCAGTATCTGGGTGACAGCACAACTGGGTGTGAGACAAAGGGTGAAGCAATGGAAAAATGCAGACATGGGAGCTTCAGATTTGAGTGCAAAGTTGTGAAAGTTATTGGTCGTGGAAAAGAGCAACAATAAGAAAAAAATGCGACGAAGTTTTTTAGGCGCAATCGAGTTTTCTGTAGGTACAGCGGATAATGATGTATGAAGCTCTCAGCCACGGCCCATGAAACTCTCAGCAGCAGCCAGTGAAACTTTCAGCCACGGCCTGGTGGTGGCCTGTGTTGTTGGCACCTATATCGGTGCCAGACGCACAATCATGACTAACTTTAACCTTAATGAATTAAAACCACTGAGGCTAGAGGGCTGCAATTTGGTATATTTGATGAGTGGAGGGTGGATGATCAAAATATTAATGTGCAGCCCTCTAGCCTCAGTAGTTTTTAAGATCTGAGGTCTGGCAGAAAAAGTGCGGACGGACAGACAAAGTCATCACGATAGTTTTCTTTTACTGAAAACTAAAATCATGAGGTAGCGAAACTGAAAACAATAACCATTTAGCTATCTAGTAAGATATAGATTAATATCGAGTGCGTTCTACAAACGCCTATCGAATTCAGGGTTTTCTACTTACCAAAGTCGGTATCAACTTATACCTCTCTAGTAGATAGCTGTGTGGTCATAGTCATTGTATTTTCACTGTTTCCCATCTAGGCGGCAGTTCGAATCCCACAGTGACGAAGTGCTCATCACTTGGGTTAAAGTTATTCCCGAAGTATGGTGAATCTTATATTAAACGAAATTTGTGGCTTTATATATATATATATATATATATATATATATATATATATATATATATATATATATATATTCTTAAAAATCAAGTGACAAATATCGTTTATTGTCTAAAGCACTAAACTCTAAGAATAGCTTACACCGAAGGGAAATTATATATATATATATATATATATATATATATATATATATATATATATATATATATATATATATATATGTGTGTGTGTGTGTGGTGTGTGTGTGTGTGTGTATTCCCTTCAATAATACTCTTGTTAATCACGATATAATGATTAGAGAAATATCAAATATACAGGAGTACAATAAGAGTCTAGCAGAATTAGATAAATTCATGGACACTTAATTATCATTGTATCAATATAAATTACGTGCTTCACGCGCAATCTGACTTGCGTGATCCGCTGGCTTGATACGTGAGCTTCCAAATGAATACGAACCTTCTGTGAAGCGGTTACCAGCTCTTTCAAATCCTCCAGGAATTGTCACGGGTCTTCTTTTGTCATGGAATTTAAAGATATTACAGTTACTTGAATGCCACCAGGGTAACTAGAGAAAGTTGGTAGTTTACTAGTAGGCTATTGTCAATCTGTCATTGTGCCACTATTTTTTTCTTTTTTGTGCCCAAAATGCTTATTTCTATTCTGCTGTCATACAGGAAGGTTTTATGCACCGATAATAATAAATTTTATGATATTAGCTGCATTCTTTTTTATCTTACATATGTTCAAAATGATATCGGTTTCACTGTGCTGCAATTGTTTTGCTGAAAATATATGTATTTTAATGCAGCATTATAGTTGTTATTATTTTTTCCCAAATTACTCTAACAATAACTTGTATGTTTCTTATGGTTAATGTCTTCATATAATTTCATTAGTTTCCATAAACAGTAGCTCTCTGCACAGCAGAGGAAAAGCTGGCCGAGAGCCATTTGCCAACGAGACTGATCACTCAAAAAACCTACTTCAGAATATGATAGACATAAGTAGGGATAAATAAAAGATATAAAATCAATCATCACTACCGTGATATTCAGTAAGAACAGAGGCTGCTACATCGCTCTAAGAATTAGTGGGATGATTTGGAATTAACAAATTAATCAGTTCCAAGTTACTACACGACAGCAGCTCCAATCTTTGTAGGATTTAAATGAGCTCGCAAATATCAGCATTTTCTGTAAGTCGAAGAATGAACTCATCGCAGTCAAGACATATCTCAAGTAACACTCGAATACTGACAAACAGACCATCTGCATACTCGCAGAACTTTCTGGAGCAGTCAAGCGACGAATCAAAACTTTTGTACTTAAATGATATAAAAATGTCGAGAAAAATGAGTTAACAACCCGTTTTAAGTCTTTTTGACGGCAGCGCGACAGCGTCAACCACAACCTATCAATCAATCAAATTGACAAAGGCGATACATCAGTCAGTCTGGCTAAACGAAGTTTTCTCGGAGTTAGCGTTAAGCGAGCAAGCACCGCATTGTGTCTCAAACCTCAATTAGCATGAATGAGGTACAAGCCGCATGCGGCCCGCTGTGTTGACAGAACCGCTGACCGCATGAATGCGGGAAAGAGATTCCGCCGTAAAGAAGCGTTTTCTAACCAAGACGACAAATGTTCGCGTTTTAAATGACTATCCTTTAGTGGGTTTGTTTCATTTTTGTTTGCTTTGCATCCGCTGATTGGCCATCATGTACTGTAAAGGCAGATGTTATGGACGTCAACTTTAACTTTTTGTTTTTAAGGATGATACTCCTCAGACAACCAGCACCAAATAATGGTGTATATTTTTGCCAAAAATGGAAAATGTCGAATTAAAGTCTGATTTAATACACATTTCTTTACTCTCTTTGAAAGTGTACAAATCAACTTCCGATAAATTAGAATGTGACACTAGAGTGCTTGTAGCTTCGGCTTTTTTTTTTTTTTTTTTTTTTTTTTTATGCCAGTAGAACTTTTTCTTAATTTATGGCTTCAGTTATTTTCAAAGTGGTAACCTAAAGACAGCTGCATGATACTTGCAATGTCTTTCTCCCGTATATCCATCCCGCTCGTTTTAACAGAATTAATGGCCATTTGCAGTATTAATGTTAGCTTTTAATTCTGATAAAATGCTCACGCGAATTCTTACCTTTTAAATTACCTTATATTTGCAATAGCAATTTGACCTAATTAAGGTTCCTCATTCCTTTTTTTCTTTAACCAGATTATGACGTTTGCAATTTTTTCTTATTTGCAGAAATGTGCCATATAAATATTTGACTTTTCAACATAGCAAATGGGATGGTGAGAGTTTTGAGTAATTCTCATTTAATGTTTGGTAAGATTTATTGAATATATTTATCTATGATATCCTTCTCAGCAGCAGAAACAAACTTCAGACTAATATATTACAAGATGAAGGGCCAATTACAAAGGGGATATCTACCCTGATCGGTAGGTTGTTGTGCGAAATGCTCCCGTGTTTAGCCCCCGATTTGAGATAAGTAAAGTTCGGACATTCTTTACATTTTCTAACAATTACGAACACATACATGGGAAAGAAAAGGTGAATTAGGCAAGAGGTGTTCTTTGTCTAACATTTTCAGCAAAAAGTCTTTCCTATGTTAAGTTAATTGGGTAATACATCTTGAAGGAGTTGTTAGTTCGATGCTCTGTGTTTTTCAAAGACGACTTGCTATTCCCATCCCATCTTCAAGCTCTAACTTTGTTTATGTGTAGCCATCTCTTGATAAGCGGACATTTTTCACCCTGATGTTAAAAAGAAATTCGTTACTGATTATTTTTGCATTCTTGACGGCAAAGGGCACATGAGAAAAATACATCATATATTATACCTTGGAAAAAGAAAACATTTACAACAATAGCATTTTGATGCAAACTAAGTGTTCTGTGGTGCAAGCTCGCTAACGTATTCCTAATTTTACATATTATATTAGACAATAAAGATTTAGCAACTATTTTACAATTATCAAAGAATAAAATCCTCAATGTACTTTTAAGAGCTAATCCAAATATTTTCAGCTTGGTTTTATTTAGTAAACAACCTAGCTGTTTCAAATTTGGACTTGTTTTTATTTTTTTTTTTTTTTTTTGCTCATCTGTAAGATTCCGTTATTCCGACAGAAGTGTATGGATCATTAGGAAACCAAAGAACTTTAAAACTGTTATCATTCGTTAGAGCCAAGCGCTCAATATAAACTGCTGGAAGGTGAGAGGTTCATGGAAAACTGCATAAAGATCCATAGAAAGATGGCAAAAGATGGCAATTTGTCGAACTACCCTTTGTACATTGAAATATTTATCAGTAAATAACTTCATACTCGAGAGTATATCATCCCAAATACGCAGTCTCTCTAGAATCTTAACTACAAAATGAACGCCCACACCTTCAGATGCTTTCGACCAATCAAAATTCAGAATTACGTCTTGGATTGTTTCATATTACAATAGTACACAATATCCCTTATTGCATGTGCTTATGGATCTCCCGGACTAACAAAATTGTTCAGGAGTTATAAGTTTAAGGATAACAATATACTTTCTTTTCGCAGTTATCATATTGTTACAGTACAACTATAAAATTGGTCTCCAATTACCCAAAGCCTTATCACCGATACTTTTCGAAACGAGCATGTTTAAGCAGTACTTGGAGAGAATTCCTGTCATCATAATATTTTCATTATTTTCATTATCATTATAGAAATTAGGAATTACCAGCCCAATGGTCTAACTAGACTCTTGCAGTGCTGCATGATATATTATTTTCAAGTATCAAAGTTAGTTCGTGTCTAGTATTTTTCCAAAATAGATGATAAATCCTTATTGGTATTACATCTATTCCAAGGTATTTATTACTAGCAATAGTACGTATTATATCACGCATTTCAGTGGAAGCTATATATTTACGAAAATATCGTTATCAGAATCAGTTAACTGTATTTCAACTAACTTCATAAAAAAAAGTTCTACGAAGTTACAGCATCGCTATTTCTCTGGAAAATATTCATAATGCTCAATGGCTTCGTTATGTACGAGAGGAATACCTTCGCCAAGATATGAATTGTTTCTTCCTGGTACTATTTCTTTTATTACAGTTTATAATTTACTGCTCTTTGCTGACCAAGAGGGTAAAAGCGATCTTCCCCCGCTCGATTGTCTTCCATTCTCGATCGCTTACAACCCTTTCTAACACCTGGAATTTTGAATCGCTTATTTAGTTTTTGAGAATTCTAATGTCTGCATAATCTGCAGTTCCTGATACATTAAGTGTCTTGCATTGTTTACTTAGTTTTGCCTCGAAATAACTGATAACTTCATACTTCTGGCTATTTCTCCACTAATTACTGATACAATGGAATTTACTTTTGCATTTAAATAGTCGAGAAATTCCAAAGTATTTCTTTATTTTTCCCATCTTATTGTAAACTTGCATAAAGCTTCTAAAATGGAATCTCAATATTGATATCTGGAACGATCTTAACTTTTAATATCACAGCAGAATAATTAAAAATGACACCGGCAGCTCTCCACATGAAATTACTTTGCCTTTGAGTGTCGGACAATGCAGTCTAATTGCACGATCCATAATTCGTGCGCACATCAGTGTACTGAAGTTTCCCTTACTCAAGAGCCATATGTCATTAAATCTAAGATCTCTAACTGAAATCTGGGAAATAATTTTGACTTGTGATTCATTATTTTTAGAAATATAACTAGAATTTAAAACAGTTACTGTCAACGCCCATAATAGTATGGCTATAATCATACCGTGAGTAGTGAGGCAATTCCTTTTTAAAAAGTTTCCCCTCTCCTTCGTGTGGTTAAGACCTTCAGATGCATAAAAATCTCACTACTATACATCTCACCCGCACTGAGCATATTCCGGAGTCTCCACTTCTTTCAGCATACCTTATGATAAAATTTAAATTCTTCTTGATGAAAGTACAGGTTCCAACCTTAAGACAAACGGCTTGGTTAAAGACTGTTTTAACCCAATCTTTTATATTCTTGACATTGGAACTTATTAAATAAATATAATATTTTAAATTTTTTCTGTCATTAATAACATTGATATTGAAGTTGATATGCTAACGAATGCAAATGATTGTTGGATTTTCTGTGCACTTTTTTTGTTGCACTTTTAAATTGACTTCCTTTTTGTTTATAGTACATTTGCCTTGTTTCTCTTTCAGCATGTCTGTGTTACTTTTAGAACAGATAGGAGCACTACAAGTTAGTGAGGACAAATTACCTATTGAACATTATTTTTTCGACAGTTTTATCCTCTAAACGCTTTGTTCATTTCACAAAGTTGTCACAAGATATCAGCTGGATCAGAACTACTCCCTCGTGAGCAAATTAACTTCTCGGATGCCGCTCCATAGGTTACAACGAGAGGTATATACTGCATCAGTCCCGATCAGTAAGTAGTTCGTTGCTCTATCGCTTCCGGCAATCAATTCGTCTCTCTCCAGCATGAGTCACCCAGGGAGTCAATGATAGGTGTTAAATCATTTTGTACAGATCCGTTTGATTAAAGTAGTAGCCGGATAGTAAAATAGGTCAAATATGTGGCAATCTCCATCTGCACTTCTGGTTACGTTTGTCCAAGTGACACCGGGCGGTTTCTCATTAGGTAACACTGTTTCATTTCTTATATTTAAAAGTCGGTCAACTGAAAGAGTGTTATGTTAGGTACTTTCAGGAGAGTGAGTGTCAACTGGGTCCAGGTGGTTTACTTGGGTTGAGGTTCCCTCAATTTGTTCATGCCAGGTGCGAGAAGAAATCTGCATCACTGATGATACTTATCCTTTGCCTAGCTCGAACTTCACATTCTTTAGCAAAATGGCTGGTTTTCCCGCAAAGTCCATACGTTTTCGTTTGTCCCTTTTAATACATATATGTAAATGTAAACCTTATTTTGATATCATTAACTATGCCTGCCTCTGTACCTTCCTCTACTGCGCGTGCTCTTATTCACATAGTTCACGGTGCCATTTCTCGAGAGAATGTCCTGCAACATAAATGGGTTATTTCAACAGACACATTTTTTGTTTTTTCATGTGACGCATGACCTGTAGTTGGGAAAATCTTCAACTCTGATTTTGCGTATGAACCTCTTCACAAAATTGAATGTCCTCACATTTCTTCTTGTAGCTTAATTTATCATTTGGTTTGCTTTTTCGCTAATTCAGCAGTGCCCCGAATTTCATTAGCTTTTATTCCTATAGTATCATTAGAAATTAAACGAATATCATCTTCACGTAATATCACTCACTCATTATTTAATACCTATGGCATAATATATATTCTTTTCAACATTGGTGCATTCAGGATCTATCACAAACAACGGAATTCTCTGGACACTATACACTGCATGCCACTAACTTTAACTCCCGCAAAAGTTGGATACTGAAAGCCCGGAGCTTAGCTCGAAGGCACACGATTTTCTCGGACAGGATACCGGCGCAAAAAGGCACAAGTTCTTACATATAAATACTTGTTAAGTTTACATTCTCAATTCACATAAAGGAAAGGCAAAATAGTCATAGAATATTCTTCCACATGTGGGTAAAAAAGAGAAAAAAAAACCTTAGCTAACCAAAATATAGTACAAAGATTGTCTGTTTTTTCTTTTTTTTTCTTCTTCTTCTTCCGTGTGGAACTAAGTCTAGCACTCATCCCCTAATTTCTTTTATTATTACTTTATTGCTAATGATAACGATACTCGTTCTATTATGTTAACTGCGTTCTGGGACTCAATGATAAATGATTCATATGGAATGGCAGAAAGCTGCATCTTACATTGCCCATTAAAAGTTTAAAAAAATGAAATGTGATTCCCGAATTTATCCCCTTATCGCTATGAGTTTCCATATTCTAATTATATATATATATATATATATATATATATATATATATATATATATATATATATATATATATATATATATATATATATATTCTTTCCAATTCTTAAGTTCATTAACTGTTAGTTTTTCTTTGTGTAGGGAATTTGTATCCCCTCAGAATATGAAACGTACTGATATCGGCAATATTCTTAATTTCCATGACTTTGATAGCCGGGGGAGACAAGAAAGTGGAAAAAATCCCATTTCATCTGGCAATAAGAACAAACTATACCAACAGAAGAAAGATGGGTCTGTTTACAACATGCCTGCTAAATTAGGTCCTCGTAAGTCCACTCGACAAAAACTTGCTTTTGCCTTTCACAGAACTGCATCCTTATTCTTACTTCCTTTCTTTTCTTTTCTTAAGTTATTCATAAAGCAGGCATCATGATACTGAAATTGTACTTGAAATATTTTTCCAAAAATTATTTCTTGATGTTTTAAAGAAAACAGGTATATTCCTGTCACTAACATTCTTCAGAACCACAATTGCGGAAGACTTGCGAAACTCGTTGGCAACTGCAACAGTAACTCTAAGAGTTCACATCTTAAAGGAATACAAAGAAGTACGTGCACTTCAGTGACCAACAAAGGCTTATATTATTTCTTTATGAATGATATGACTCGATTACATCGGAGCACTAATCACACGATTTTTGGCCAAGAAATAAACAATATAATACTAGGGCTCGAGTAGCTACAGTCTAATGTCAAACGACATAATTAATGTAGATATCACAATATACTGATGTAGACAAGCGAGTCTACCATGGAACTCCCTGAAGTCAAAGCCTGTTTGGACTCCTCTGCATTTTGTAAATTACCCCTAAAGAATAATTCCAAGAAATGGGATTTCCTCAGATTGTCTTTAGAAGCCAATCGAAGAAAACCGAACTTGGGCATCACTGATGATCAGCTTTATAAAATTTACCTCTCTGAGTATAATTATTTGGGGAGCTACTGGTATCACTTGAAGTTATATCTAATTCTAATGATCTTATTTGTTTACGTATGCCAATGCATTTTATTTTCTTATCATACCAAGCATGTTACGCGTATTGCGTTGTTGTATGAAAAGAAAGGTAACATTGTGCTCCTCCTACCGACGTGCGCTCTCAACGAAAGCTACTTATGGATTATTTATGAGCACAGGAATAATTCTAAACATGGTGAAACGCTGGGATAAAAACGGACTTCAGTTTCTACAAAAAATTCAAATAACATTTATTGAAAGTTACTCACTAACTGACCCTTGCGTTGAACAAGAATTTAGAGAATTTCTTATACCTACAGAATTAAATTTCGTCAGTTATATATCTAACTTCATTTTGGGGACAGGGGATGTTGGGGGAGCCGGGAAGCACGAGGAGAGAGTACATTATATATCCACCTGACTATGAAAGATAAAGATAAATAACTGTTGAAGTATCTGGAATTATATGAGAATATCCCCCACATAATAACTGCTTTGTACCCAAGTACTTACTGCATCCACGCACTGATTGAAGATGCAGTCTTTAAGAAAGTGTCCATTTGTGTTTTATATGTGATTTTGCACTAACGGCAGTGACAATTTTTGTCAGCCACGACGAAAACGAATTGCAGAGCAACGGAACCTTCTCTGAAGCTGGGAACTCATCGGCCACTACAGCACTTTCAAGTATCCTTTACCTCTTTGGGGCAGTTTCGCATCGGGACTATTAGTGACCACAAAAGTATTTGCTGCTGACTTACCTCGTTTTTTCATCAGACGGTAAACAAAGCCATTTCTCACTTACATAGTTGGATAATTTCTATCGGAGAAAAAATCAGTTTCTTTTCATGGGAAACATCAATGTACTTTTACCATTCTGTACACAGTTTCCACATAGCTCAGGAAGCACCGTGCTACGGGACTTTAATGAAATTCTGTCTTCCCAGGGAACACAATTCATCTATACATGATTTACAATTTCGATTTGTAATGAATATTACAGAAGAAAAAAGTACAAATAGAGAGTGGTATGTTCTATAATAAAAATATACTTTGCGTTTTTTGAGATTTCATAATGTAGATGAAAAACAGAAAGGATTGATATCTTTTAGGACCGTATTTAAAAGATTGGAGTCTTCATTTCCCAACTGCTGTGATATAGGAATTCCTTTGCGCACAAGTAACTCTGGGGGATAGATTACTATCAAAGGTGCCCATTCTTTGACAAAGGGAAGAGATACTTCCCGGCATAAAACGATCTTCTGTTTACCTTAGTTTTATTTAAATTAGCTTACTCATATATACTTTCATATATAAACATCCCAGGGTTGTAGATCTTGACTACTGTTGGGTTTATTGCTAACTAAGCTATCTTCAGAGGACTGATACTAAATGGTAGATATTCATAGTATGTATGCCGACCAGACAATACATACGAACAATATATATATATATTTATATATATATATATATATATATATATATATATATGTGTGTGTGTGTGTGTGTGTGTGTGTGTGTATGTATATATATGTATGCATGTATGTATGCATGTATATGTATTACATATATGTGTGTGTATGTATGTATATACACACATATTTTGACTACGAACTTTACACTAGGATGTATTTGTAAACTCATATGGCTCAGTGCTCTGAAGCGTAACGTAGGCTGGCATCAACGTTCAAAAATTATACTTTCAACCTTATTTCGGTCGGAAAGTAGCTTAAAAAGTTCCAGAACTAAAACGCTTAGTCACTGGATCTGTCTTAAATTAGAAAATTCAGCCAAAATATTGTTAGTGTTAAAAACCTGATTAAGTAATGCCTTAAGTTTTTACATATTTAGGAAAAAATGAAAGGGTACTGGGAAATTCGATCTACGGTTAGTAATTTAACATTACCCTTCAGAACAAGTGATAATAACAGAATTCTTTGTGCGTAATTGCCCTTCTTTTAATACAGATAAACTTGGTCAAATTCGATCGCTCTTGTAGGGATGTCTTAAGTCTGTAGTGCGCAATGTTTTCACGATAAAAAGGCTCGTAAAAGTATGGACAATTTCTCTAAGGAAATCAAACTTCCACATCGTCTCTCCGAACTCATGCTTCCCTACATTCTTGATAACTTGCTTTCCTGAAATTAAAAGATTACCTGTGCTTAGATTTGTTCATTACTACATATCCGTTGTTCGTTTTGTCCAGAACGCCTTTCATTAAAAAATAATTCAATTTCTATAAAAAAACTAAACTTAAGTTTCAATGAGCAACTACTTTTCTGCTTTGCCTAGTGCTTTCATTAAAGAGAGAGAGAGAGAGAGAGAGAGAGAGAGAGAGAGAGAGAGAGAGAGAGAGAGAGAGAGAGCATGTTTCTAAATGTGATGACACCAGTTTAATTCTCCGCTACAGAAGGGAGAAGAAAGTAACCTGAAATTAACTAAATATTTACGAGGATATGGAAGTTGTAAGTGTCCAGATGCTCTATTCTCATTTTTGTTTCTGCTCTTCTCTCATTGGATACTGGAGGGATTTCCTTGTGGATGGTCATTACCAATCTAAGCAATAAGCTGACAAATTAGGTACTTCTTGAATTTTTAACAAACACGAACGAACCCAAATGACTTGTCATGAAAACACACAAGAATGGATTTGCAAATAAAATAAGATCATTCTGCTCGGCATCTCTCTTCTTTAAAGCACCTCTCGTAGTGTGCTCTTATTCGGTGCCTAATAAATATTGCTCGCACATTCATAGGATACTGTATTTATGTAAGCTGACAGCGAGTTAAAACCTTGTCTCCAGAGAAACTTTACGAATTACTATTAAAATATTGAAATGAATTCCACAACACTTTGAACTGTCAATAGGAGCACTGACCTGCAATGAAGCATATAGACATGTAAATCAAAAGCCAGTTCCAGTTAGGTCATTACAATGTTTATCAGAATATACGTATTGACTAAACAAAATGATCAACACATAAAACCATACCATAAATAAGATTTTTATTTTGTATATTTGCTTAAATCCAGACCGAAAACTGCACGAAAGTTTAGAAATCTTTTATTCGCGCCTCAAAATAATGTTCTCAGGTAACATGTAACCGAAATTCAGGATAATTTCTCAAAAAGAACCATAAAAATCAACTGGAGCAATGAAAGGCGTGGGGGGAAAGAGCTCAATCATAATAAAATGGGCTAACGTCTCATTAGGGATCACGTATCTGATGCAGCTGAACAGTGAATGTTTTGGTATTCTGAAAATTAAAAGGATGATTATATATATATATATATATATTATATGATATATATATATATATATATATATATATATATATATATATATATATATATAATATCTTTTGCATTGGAAACAAACAAACTGGGCGAAGAGCATAAAAACTATGATGATCACAAATCAAACAGTTTTAATTTTACGTGTATATAACAATGTATTTAATGAACCAGTTCAAGTGGTCGCGCTTCTGTTACCATGTCTACTTCTTTTTATTTATATAGATCTTCTCGGCAAATGTAAATATATGCCCGGTGTTTATCCCCCTTACACTTTAGTCAATTAAGTTCTCGGAAGGCGAAACATACATATATTATACCCACAAGAAATTTCCAGAATAGAATGTGTGAGATCTCATCGAATGAGTTTCTGCTCTCTACTTAACCGCCACAGGAATTTTGTCAAATTCGTTGTTCTTGTTTAACGGTTAATAAGATAACTAACAGTGCGGGTAGAAACAATTCATTCGTGGACATTTTTTTAAGAGGAGATCAAGCACATATAGTCAATTGTTGAATGGAAAAACCAACAAGATTTGCATTCATTCTTGTGCTCTATATGAAGAACGAACACTACAGGGCACAGCCCCCTTGAATGAACCAAGGCAATGGCACACCCTCCCAGGAACTCTTTCGACACCCATTAATAACAACCTTGATTAACACACTGGAAATTATCTATTATTTACTGCCTATTCGCCTATGCTACATCACAATCAATAACCATAATTGCCTGTAATTTGCTCATCAGAATGCTTTACGACGTTGGCGGGAAAGATAGCTATTTCTTTCGACCATCGGTCCAACAAGGAGGAGGAGAGGAGGAGGAGGAGGAGGAGGAGGAGGAGGAGGCAGAGGAGGAGAGGGAGGAGGAGAAGAGGAGGCAGAGGGGAGGAGGCCGGAGACACCGGAATTTGCATAAGAGATTCCCATTCGTACGCTTCGAAAGACACGTACTTTCACCTCCTTCGATGGAACAATTATAGATTAGCTTTCGGGGGAATTAGTGAGTGCGGTCCGTTGGAGTCGCTGGACTTGGGTGGTGTGATAAATAGAACTTTCAAAAATAACGGATGAGGAGTAAACAAAGAGGGATCGGCGGGAGTTGTTGTGCAAGATTCTGACTGGCCATAAAACACTTCCAGTTCCCTCGTATCCTTCAGCTGCAGAAGAGAAATGTACTTTAATGTGCAGTAAATCAATTTTTTCTCTAACTCGAGACGTCAGCTGAATTATGAGTCCACGCATCGCAAGACTCGGTAATCGCAGGCACTGCACTCAAGACAGGCTTTTACTAATGCGCTGCAAGTGCTTTAACTCGAGTGCTACAAATAAGGTGTCCACACAAGCATGCCCATGATGGACTGCTTTCAAGTTTGCTCTCAAGTCCACGTTCTTTTATGACTCTGCTGTGACAGGTATTTCTAAATACTACAAGATAAGTGATGCGCGAAAGAGAAAGACAAATTTGCGCGAAGAAACGTCATTTGAAATAAGAATTTGTTACTCTTAAAAAGGAAACCCAGAAGTCACGCCTCAAGTTTTCGTTGATGGATTTTCAGAAAGGCAACTACTATTTGGATGCATTATTCGTCAGTGTATTTCAGGCACAGATTTTGTGGTCCGCTAACAACGAAGGAAGAACACTGAAGTACCATCTATTATTTATATGAAAAGTAAAATCACGGAGGACCTATACAGTCAATATACTGCAATGCTGCTTGATTCGTGCGTACATTCATATAATATTCTATAAGTAGCCAGTCTTCAAGTTCGGAATCTTCAAGGTTGAAAAAATAACCGGCTACGATTCTTAATTGATTAGAGATGCTTAAAATCACGCTAAATTATATAAAGAAGTTTAGAACTTTTAATACTTCTTCTGACAGTTTTTTTCTAATAACTTGAAACTCTTGAAGACTAATGTCAAAGAGTAGGCTACTCACCAAAAGATATAAATGCACTTTTATTTCATATATATTTAATATTTTCTAATAAAAGTTGAAAAGCAAAAAAAAAAAAAAAAAAAATCCATGATCAGGCGTCATAATGCGATATGAAAGTGAATTAAATACAAGAAACCTTTGGCCACTGAAATACTTTGATTAACTGTCTGTAAAAGCGTGTCAGAAGCCAAGTCAGGAATATGCGAGTACCGTATCTAAACTGTTGTCTAGCAGTGCTTTTGAATACAGAAACAGGTTCGAAGACCCTGTCTACTACCTGTGGACTTCAGGACATCTGGACACTAGCATACTCGTACAGGTATGCTTTTAAACCTCAACATAAAACTGAAATCTTAACAAGATTTTGATAATTTCATAATTCTTATACAAGGAAAATTAAACTAAAGTTCATCGAATATGGTTTTTCTTTTGTTAAAACAGTTTTACATTTCTAAACATTATTGCTCGAAGGATGCTAATTTGTAGGAATAATATGAGATGGATGGCATTAGACTTGGTAAAATGTAAATGAAAGCGTCATTCTCCACAATTCATTACCCGGTTTGCGTTCCTATCCACAGATTCCTGTATTACCAAAAATGGAAATAGAAAACATTATCAAGAGCCACAGCAACAACACTATTATTGTTCATAATTAAAGATGTGCTTCCTAATCATATATTCACATCTGAAAAGTCTTTGTGCCATATAAAGAGATGTCTAGTATATTCTTATTCATGGAAGTTTTTGTTGTTTGAAACAAATTAAGGAAATTAATAAACCAGAGGGGAAAGAAAAGTTATGGAAATGTTAGATATTTGGGTTGTAATCCCCACCTTGGACCTGTCAAAGGACAAGCCCAGCTGTGGCAAGTATGTCGAACATCTTTAGCAATAAAAATTCGGTAGGGCAGCAATGGGGCATTAAGGTCTATGATTTCGATATGACGTAATAGTTTGGATTCTCTTCTCCCTAGGAACATCGTTCGAAATAGTGCTTCCACATATTCGAGATCGATGCTATAAACATTCCAGTTGCCTCTAAATAAAATAATGAAACAACTGTACATTATTTAATATCTCTGTCAGCATTTTAGCGTTACTTCTAACATCTTATATTTGTCCTAGGATTACAGGTATTGATATATCATAGAAGAGGACATTGATTTGAAATATTTTCATTGAAGACGGAAGAGTTGGTGAATGGTCAAATGTCTTTTATCACTGGATAAAAATGCTGACAATTTAAATAGGTTTTAATGGAAATGTTGATGGCCTCCAAAATGCCGCTTTGTGAAGAATGGTCATTAATAAATCTGTGAATCTGACAAAATACAAAATAATTTTATGTGCATTATTTCTGAAATATGAGCGAAGATCCGTTATGAACCTCAGAACTACATTGCCTAGGGTAAGGATTAGTCACGAACAACAGTCTGCAATGCTATTGCATCTAGTCTTTGATATAACAAAAGCCATTTCGTAAAGCTCACGGTGACCAAATGGCCCAAGTAATCAGACACCTTCATCACTACCAAGAAATTTATATATATATATATATATATATATATATATATATATATATATATATATATATATATATATATATATTATATATATATATATATATATATATATATATATATATATATATATATATGTGTGTGTGTGTGTGTGTGTGTGTGTGTTCTTGTAGAATCCATGCTTTGTGTTTCATTCTCTCTGATGGCAAAATCTGTAAGTTTTTAATCAAACCAGTCAGATTCAGTCTGAGGTAACAAACAATCTACATCCGCTTAGTTTTCCATAACAAGCGATGTCACTCAGGGATTTATTTTGCTCTCACAATTTTCAGCTATGTCTTTTTAAATCCACTTTTGTCGTAGATACCTAATTGTATGTAGGTGGATCAACTTTTTACACATAATCATTTCTCTGTCACTCATATGTAAAAGCGTGTTTTCAGAATAGCTGGGAATTGGCAAATGAAACGTTCAAAATTACTCATCGTGGCCAGGCAAAGAGTTTTTTCGAAGATGGTTCGCTCTCATGATTCGAACTTAAATTCTCTCCATCTACAACGCAGGGTCACTGCACTGTGCTTGTCCTGTTGTAATTCTCTTGGAAATAACTCTTGAGAGCTTTTTATCTATATTCTGTCGCGTGGCCTCGCACTAAAGGTCGAGTATATAAACTATAGATAGTTTAGGTTATCTAAAATTAATTACTGAAAATGAGAGACGTGTAAATTATGTTATTTAAAGACGATGATAGTAAAACTCTCTCAAAAGGCTTGAAGGAAAAGGATTTAAACCTAGACACCCACTATTTAAAAGTGATTCCTAATTTGCCTTGTGTTTTTCAGTATTTCCTAAAATATGATATACCTAAGTTGTAACAAATGATCTATGTACAACCCACATCAGAAAGTCATAAAGAATTGATGAATAAAAGATGACACCTTTAAAAACTAAGGCGAATAAGAAAATGAAGAGAGAGAGAGAGAGAGAGAGAGAGAGAGAGAGAGAGAGAGAGAGAGAGAGATAGAGAGAGAGAGAGAGAGAGAGAGAGAGAGAGAGAGAGAGAGAGAGAGAGACTTTATGAAGTATTTGATGAAATGTTTCACAGAGTAGTCGAGGCCCTTTTCTGTGTTATACATGGAAAATAATGGCATACATTTCAAGGCAGAAAAATGATCAGTTATGCCTATTATGTTTCTCTCTCTCTGTATCTCTCTTTGCTCCTCTTATTCTCCCCACCAGACTAAAACCAGACACCTAATTAACTGTTCAGGTCAACAGAGGCACATTGGACTCTTAAGGAAATACGGCTATTCCGTTTCTTCCTCGTCCCGGTATCTATCTATTCAGATTTGTGCTGAAGCCTTCCACTTGCACTACGAGGTGAAAGAGAGAGAGGCCATTGAGAGAAAGGCAGAAAAAGAAAAAGAGTACATGATGTTTGGATCTCACCAGTAGGGGTAATATAAAGACCATCCCGTAAGTTGTCTCCTATTTAAAATTATTTCGTAGTATTTTTATTTAGTTGAAGGATTGACCACTACATATACTTTAATCCCGGCATTCCCTCCCTCCCAGTGCCGGATCTAGAAATCTTTCATGGGGTGGGAGTCACTTAGGAAATATTTTAGTATATGTGTATGTATATATCTACATATACATATATCATATTATACGTGTATATATATATATATAATATATATATATATATATATATATATATATATATATATATATATATATATATATATATATATATATATGTACACACATACGGTATATATATATCAATATTCATATATGCATGCACACACACACATATATATATATATATATATATATATATATATATATATATATATATATATATATATAGACATAATTTACATCATATGCACATATATATTGTATGTACTGAATTACAAGAGTTACAAGGATTAGGATGTCTCAAAGACTTATTAGCCCATCCGAGAAGACATCAAATGCTCACTTATCTTTAGGAGCAGGATTTACAAATCATTCACAGTGTTCTAATGATTTTGTACAGCTTTCTTTTGAACTATTCCACACTGCTGCGGTTTACAACTTCTGATGGCAGTTTATTCCATGTGTCAAATATCTTGTATGTGAAGAAGTTCCCACAATGCGATGTGTTGTATCTCTTTAGTTCTAGTTTCAACCCATTATTTCTTGTCTGGTGTTCGTTTAATGTGAAGAGGTTACTGTCTACTTTTGTTATGCCTTCCAGTATTTTGAGCGTCTCTGTTAATTGTCCTCGCAATCATCGTTTCTAAGTCATACATGTTCAGTTCTCTAGTCGTCGTTGGTAACCTATTTGTTGATGGATGGACTTAACTTTGTGGTTCTTGCTTGTACCCCTTCTTGTCTATTTATGTCCTTCCTTAGTGTTTGTGACCAAAACTGTACTGCATACTCAAGATATGGTCTAACTATTGATGTGCAGAGCTAAAGCACCGTCTCCTTATTTCTTTATCTGAACTGCCTCTTTATGCATCCCACTAGTTTCTGTGCCTTCTTTTCAGCTTTTATGCACTGTTTTCTGGATTTTAAGTTCTTGGTAATAATAACTTCAAGGTTCTCTTCTTGTTCTACACTATTTATGTTATTCCTAAGCAGCATGTACTTGGCATGAGCCTTGTTTGGGTCTAATCGTAACATTACATTTATCCAAGTTAAAAGGCATTTGCCAGATTTTTGACCACTCTCCTATTTTCCTTCTTAATCTTTCCACTATATCTAGGTGTGGTGCATTTACATTTGTTTGGTGTCATCTGCAAATTTTTTATCCTGCTAGTTAAGCCTACATCAATGACATTAACGTAAATAAAAAAAAACAAGAGCGGGCCAAGGACAAAACCATGAGGAACTCCGCTTGTCACATCTGCCCATTCTGATTCTTCACCATTTATTAAGGCTCTGTTTTCTATTAGTTAGTTAGTCATCGATCCAGTCTGCTATTTCGCCCATAATTCTTAAACCTCTAACTTTTGTCATTAGTTTCTTGTGTGGAACTTTGTCAAAGGCCTTTTGCAAATCTAAGTAGGGTATGTCTATTGCTCTACTACTGTCATAAATACCAAGCATGTTATGAAAAAACTCCGAGGTTTGATAGGCAGAATCTGTTTTGCCTGAAACCATGTTGGCTGTTTAATAACAAGTTGTTTCTATCATTGTGTGTGAGTGTGTGTGTGTGTGTATAAGTGTGTGTGTGTGTGTGAGAGAGAGAGAGAGAGAGAGAGAGAGAGAGATAGAGAGAGAGATTTATAATTCTGAAGATTGTTACATTGTTTCCAACGCCTGTAGCTTACAAAGAAGCAGCAGGTGAAGTTTCTTTGGCACATAAGCATTAAATACGCACAGAAAAATCAAATTATATAATTTTGCTTTTCGGTGTATCTATCAATATTTTACTTGTGTGCAGCGGGCACATATTATTAAAATTTAATTATTGTTTTGAAATTTACACATTAATCTATCCATGGGAGGGACACGTGACCAGGTGGCCCCCCTCTTAAATCCGCCAGTACTCCCTATCTCCCTCTCTCTCTTCCTAACCAATCTTGATGTGACTCACAGCAGTCGACTGACCATTCGGTACGTAGCACATTACTTGTGCCAAAAGAGGCTCGAAAAGTTACACCTACTGCTACATGTCCAGATTGCTTTTTCCTGTCATGGATAATTCGAGACATCATGCTAGCGAGGTTAATGTGTAACTTCTCTTATACTAAGAGAGAGAGAGAGAGAGAGAGAGAGAGAGAGAGAGAGAGAGAGAGAGAGAGAGAGAGAGAAATGCACAAACCTAAAATCCTTTTCTCTCGCTTTCAAAAATTATCTTCGAAAAAGTGACAAAATCTAAAAAATCGAGAAAAAACCGAAGTACCTACCTTATTTAGTTTACTATATTAATGTTTTTATTCATCAGACCTACAATGAACAAATATACACCATTAATTTCATATTTTCATTCACCTAATGATCAAATCGATTACGAGGAGTCTCGCTAAACGACCACTGTGAGTCAACTCTAGATTCACATAGGACTCGTCGAAGTATTTGAATTAGAAGGAGAGGTTAGTCATCAAAATTAGAGAAAATGAAAGAAGTTAGACAGCCAGGCAGAAGAAACCGAAGGGAGAGCGGGAAAGTGAAAGGCCGAAATCGCTGCAGATGGGACCGAAGGGAGGCTGCAGAGAGGATTGAGTACCGTCGGTGGTAAATCGCACGGAGTACTCTTCAGTGACGAGTTGTAAATCTATACTCCTCTACTCCTGTTCAACGCAAACAAGTATATTTCAGTCTTCTTCTAGCAGATTAGTCTGCAAGCAACATGTGTTAATATGGACTTATCCCGTTATTCGGTGTCCGGACGAAATGCTTTCCTTTCTGTTTGGTCGGCAGGTTTAGCCAACTTCGTGCCTCATTTCTTGTCTCTGATTATAAATATTCAAATTCTGTGCCACCCTCACAAAAGGCAAAGCCGCACGCATAACGAGTCACAGAATTGCCTATTACGGAATCAGCTTTCTTTGGAGGGTTAATTTGTCTCTGAATTATGATAATACAGATAAATAACTGCTTGGGTATAAACGATGACTTTTATCCTTTTATTTCGTGTACCGCAATTGTGTGTACTGTATTGCCTCTACTGTGTATATTCCCTGAACTGAAATAAAGATATTATTATTATTATTATTATTATTATTATTATTATTATTATTATTATTATTATTATTATTATTATTATTATTATTATTATTATTATTATTAATTATAACATACCATCCCGTTTCCTTATCGCCATTCCATATCATAAGGAATTATATGATATTAATGACATTTTCCATGTAACAATTTTGTCTTTCCATTTCTTTTTTCCTCCAAAAGTGAAGGAGGAGACTACTGAACCTCCGCAACACGTCTTTTGTTAAATTTGACTGGATCTAAATATTTAAAAATGATCGAGTTTCTGCACATGAAATATCATAGACGTGAGAAGAAAAGTAGAGACACGGGACGGAGAGGGTGTGGTACATAAGTCAAGATGATCTAACGGCGTCTTCTAGAAATATATACCTTGTTTTGGGTGACATCTATTGCAAATCTTTCTCAGTAAAACATTAAAGCAACTTAATAACTTAATACAGAGAGAGAGAGAGAGAGAGAGAGAGAGAGAGAGAGAGAGAGAGAGAGAGAGAGCCCTGGGATTTTTGCTGAACTAAAACTGATTAGTGTGGCATGAATGACACTCTCAGCTGGCGAGATGAACAATAGAAAAACAATGTCAACAAACAAACAAGAGGAGTAAAAATGCTCAACTGAAATAATGATAATAATTGTGTTTAAAAGCCTAAGGAAAAGTACGATTTCCGAAAGCAAGAAACTTCATCAGGAATGGACCTTCCAAGACACACATTACATTCTCTGCGGGTGCATCTAAAGAGTTTATCAGAAATGATATTTATCATTTAGTGGATGAAAACGTAATGTAAATATGTAAAAAAAAAAAGCATTTGTACTGAAAATGTCATCTCCGCCATAAAAAGATTCCTATTCACTAAACCCTATTCTGATTTCTGAAAACAATTGCCAACCAGGATGCATATATACATTACTAAATTATGATAATAACAAAACTATTACCAAATAATCGGTAAACCTTGTAAACCTTAGGCTCATAAAGAAACTAAGTGGAAAATATAGATTAAAAGTTATATATTAATTAAAAATTCAATATCCTTCCATAGCAAGTGGGGATATCAATTCGTTATTTCTTAGCCCACCGCGATATCCCAGTGAAATAAAATGAACAGGCATATTAGCTTCACAATGACTGGTTAGGAATCTTTCATGATAATATATGTACGTTCTAGGATCATATTCTAGTTAAGATATCGCCATCAAAATTCAATGCTGAGTCTTGAGCACAAATTCTAATAGTTTTGCAACACGGCAAAATCTAGTAAATAGGGCTATGAAGAAGTCTAGTCGAATCTTCAATTCCCAGAAAACCTCATGGAATATTTTCAGTGTATTTTTGATCAATCCAAGATGAGACTGACAGACAAAATTCAATAATAATCCATGGATTTGTTCTTGGCTCCGGTCATCTTTTCCAGGAAATTACCCGAAAATGTATCATTATCAGCTGAGTGATTTTACAAAAGTTAGCAAAGGAATCCTTTTGCAGATCAAAACTGCAAAATAAAGATCTAAAAAAAAAAAAGAGCACTGAGTGACATCAATAAGTGACACAACATCCTTTAAAAATGGGGAAAAGCCAAAGGAGAGGGGGAAGAGGGAAGAGCAAGGGCGAGAAACGAATGATCGATACACACACACACACACACACGGCGTGGTAACCAATAGTAAAGGGAGTATTGCATTGTCGCCTGTATTGACCGGAACAGGAGAGGCACATCAAGAGACAGAGTGGGTATTATGCTTCCCCCTCAATTCCCAATCACAGTGTGTGCCACCAAGAACAAATGCCGACAGCCAGTTATTCACACTGGCGATTGGCTAATTATCCGATGCATCAGGTAAATGAAAGGTCGATTGAATACGTAATTGAATCGTTGATTAGGTTAGTAACACTCACAGTGTCTCACTAACTGACTAAACTATCTCTCTCTCTCTCTCTCTCTCTCTCTCTCTCTCGCTCTACATATATATATATATATATATATATATATATATATATATATATATAAATTTATATATATATATATAAGTTACTGTATGTATGTATGTATTTAATATACATATATATATATATGCATATTAATACATATGTATACTTATTTTTCAACAATCAGTCGTTTCCCTTCACCGAAACTGGCTGTCTAGAAAATACAAGACAGCAAAATCATTGTTATTGTGAGATCAGTTGACTGTTGGATCGTTGGCGTAACGGCTACAGGGAAGGCTCATCAGCAGCGCATTATAACTCCCGACAAACATAGCTCTATTCACTCTGTCTGCCACTCACTTTCTCTCTTCCTGGATGTAAAAGCGCTTCCTCCCCAATAATTCTATCATGCCATCTCCCCATCCCTTCCTAGGTCTTTGCACGTGTTGCGCGGTTATCTGTAGCAAAAAACGTAGGAAATAAGTGCAAACGAAATCTACGACAGCGTTCTTGGTTGTGTATAAACAAGATTCCGGCGTGAGAACAAAGCGCGGGCAACAACAGGGCTCAGAGAGTAAGTGAACTGTCGGCAAAACGGATTCTGTTTAGCTCGTGTTTGGGAAGACTCCATTTGGTGTTATTGAAGATGTGGCTACAACTTAATTATTAGGTATAAATCATGTCTGATATAATCAATTAAATTATAATGAAACATAATTAAATCATAATGATTTTTATTAAGAAACAGAATAGCAGATGTAAGCAAATATCGATTATGTTTTTATCAACTAATGGGGAATTTCTAAGTTATTTTCCTACTTATACTTTTATCTGAAGGCGTACTGGTTCTCACTCGATTAGAAACGTATCCAAAAAAATTTATGCTCGGCACCTGAATTTACGTTTCATTTTAATATGTGACTGTATTTCAGCTACGTTTTTAAGATAACTATGTTTTGCAGCAATATACGCATTGTACCTCGTAGGAAGTATTTTTATGCTGTATTTTAAAACGGTGCATTTTCATTCCATTTCACATACGAGGATTTTCGCCTTCATCCGCTCTAGGGTAATCACACTTTAAAGACATACCCATTTCTACTCTGATGATGTTTGTAACCGCTAGAATATTTAATAATAGACTAACATTAGAATTAAGTATTCCGTCTTATATAACTCTGTAAAATCATAATAACTTACATATAAAAAGTCTTTTATTACATTCCTTTCCTCTTAGCCAGAAGCAAAATTCTTCATTTAATGTTTTAATGCAAGGCTGCCAATCAATATATGAAAAACGAACGTCCGTATTTTAGAATCGCTGATTAAATAAGCATCGATTTTCAGAAATCTTCAGAAAAGTAGGTTATTGATTTGATGGAATAAAGAAACCCGAGAATCACAGTAACACTTAAATTTCTACAGATTCTGCTGGCTATCCTCTTCCTGGCAGTTATTGTGTAATTAATTTATCAAATGACAGGAATTCCATTACAGAAATAGGCCATTCTACGCTCACTGGCTAATTCTAAAGTAGATTATGATACTCTTGTATCATGATCTGCTTTCATCTGCAAGCACAGACATCTGAGGAAGTGAAAATGTGGTAGATATTCATTTTCACTTCCTCATCACACTAACAAAGACACTAGAGTCATAATCCTCAGGGTTCTAAGGTGTAACGCTTCACAACAACGACTGAACCTTATGACCTCAGTCACCCGTGCAAAAGTTAAGTATATTTTAGTTTTAACAGACCACTGAGCTGATTAACCGCTCTCCTAGGGCTGGACCGAAGGAGTAGATATTTTTACGTAACTAGGAACCAATTGGATACCTAGCAACGGGACCTACAGCTTATTGTGGGATCCGAACCACAGTCACCCGTGCAAATGTGAAACATTCTGTATAAGGACCTGTCTCTTCAAGTCCTTTAAACTAACCTACAGTAGCTGAAGAAGTCAGTGGAGATTCAAAATATTGGCAGAGAACTTTGAGTCTGTCTCCTCGTAATCATCGAATCCTGATATGTAAACTTCCCATATGTAGTGATATCGCTCTCATGTTCACAGATTTTCACTCTCATGATTACTCTCGTGCCTTCCTGACAATGAAACCCAACTTAGATGGCAATCTGGTTTTTGATAAAGTAATTAAATGGCGTTAATCACTTGCATTATCATAGAGCTTCACGTTTCAAGCGAGCTCCGCCTCTCACCGACTAAATGTTCGAGAACAGGTTGACGGCGTTGTAGTACATACCACCAAGGCCTGCATCAATCGCTTTACTGGATGAAGCTCATTCTACAACGCCAACAATCCTGGAATAACTGGGGCAACAATTTGCATATGTTGATAAGTAAAATTCTTTCCATTCCTGAACTCCCTCATTTTGCAAAAACGGCTGGTCTGACTCTGTTATGGAAAGTCATCCTGATAATTACAGAGTAATAAGTGTTTGTTTAAATTAACTCTGAGAATGAACGGTTATAGTTCATCTGAAGTTTGCTCTTAAGGAAATCTAGGGGTAAAGTTATCTTAGGGGAAATTTCATTCATAAAGAAATTGTTGCTTAATGCCAGCTGTTGAATTGTGATTGGTTTCATGATTTGATGCCTCCCTTGTGATACACTTGTAGTGTGTTTGCAACTGAGCTGATCGGTTCCTACGTTTCTGTTGTGTAAGAATCCTGCAAAGTTGCAAGGACGGCTATTTTATATTTCTTTGCAGTTATTCTTCTTGATTGTGCCACCGTGAGAGCCTTGTAATATTTTTACTTTTCGATAAAATTGCTGTTTTAAAGTTCTATTGTTGTAGTGTGCGTGATTGAGTTTAGAGGATCATAGAAGCAGCTATTTGTATTGTGTACGAGTCTTTAAGGAAACAGGTAAGTGTTCTCGCATTCGTTTATTTCACTATTAAACTACAGTGTTTTAGGGAAACTGATGCTGTGCATTACAGCTCTTCGATTTTAACTCAAGAATTTATTCGAAACTGAAGAAAATATTAAAACAAAATATCAGGGGTTGCAGTCGATTTTTTCTTAGACAGGTTCCTCCAAACTCTCACTCTCCCTGATTCACAGGTTCAAGTTATCACGTACCTATAACTACATTTCTTTCGTGTGTGGCGCCGCGTTTGCAGATATATATATATATATATATATAATATATATATATATATATATATATATATATATATATATTTTATATATACATATAAATATATATATATATATATATATATATATATATATATATATATATATATATATATATATATATATATATATATATATAGTGCTCATATTCTACATAAACATACACACACATGCATATATATACACATATATATATATATATATATATTTATATACATATAAGTCTCATCAAATCACTGTGATCCATATATACACATTAAGCTACAAATGTTCTTAAATATTTATTTCGTTCTACCTCAGAATTAACATACTATTTTCATATATGTTAACTGAAGGGGAATTTTTAGTTGATAATAATTTCGTCGGTTCCCGGGCGCGAACCTAGGAACCCAGAAATCCGGACGTACAGTGAAGCGCCTGTAACCACTCAGCTACCACGAGAGGATGTAAGTTAACGCCGTCTCTCACCTACAAATCCCTGACGTGCTCGGGTAATCGTTGTTTTGGAGTCGGCATCCACCCTCGTCGACCTTGACAACTGTGTAGTGCTTTTGTCGCACATAGCCAATTTCTGAGTCTGATCACATCATCGTGATTCGTATATAATACACATTAAGTCACAAATATTCTTTAATATCGAATCCGCTCTACCTCAGAATTAATATATTTTCATATATGTTAACTGAAGGGGAATTTTCAGTTGATAATATATCCTCTCGTGGTAGCTGTGTGGCTAAAGGCGCTTCACTGTACGTCCTGATTTCCTGGTTCCTAGGTTCGAGCCCGGGAGCCGACGAAATTATTGTCTACTAAAAATTCCCTTTTAGTTAACATATATGAAAATATATTAATTCTGAGGTAAGGGAGTTAGGTATTAAAGGACATTGCAGCTTAATGCACATTTATACTAAATATATAATATATATATAATGTACTTATATATGTATATATATATATATTAATTATATATAATATATATATATATATGTGTGTACGTGTGTGTTTGTGGTGTGTATGTATCCGGGTGTGTCTGTGTGTATGTTTGAAATCTACTGTTCACTTGTAGTCTCTGAAATAAAAAAGTTAAGGAGGCATTGTGGGTAACTGAATTATATTATACACACACACACACACACACATATATATATATACATATATATTGTATATTATATATATATATAATATATCTATATATATATATATATGTCATGTCACATTTCCGTGATTCATATACATACATCGAGCTACATATGTTCTTTGATATCTAATTCGCTTTATCTCGATATATATGTTTCCTATATGTTAATCCAATGGGGGGAATTTTTTAGTCCATATAATATTTGTTATCGACTGAAAAATTCTACTTCGGATGGCATATATCAAAATATATTAATTCCGAGGTAGAGAGAATAAGATATTAAAGGAGGATAATTATATATATATATATATATATATAATATATATATATATATATATATATATATATATATATATATATATATATATAAGGGCCGTAGTTGGTTGGAGCTCAAAGAAGATATCATGAAGGAAGTACCAGGGAAAGACATTATATAAACGGTCAAAGGACGAGGATTCCTTTTCCCTGATACTTCCTTCT
>NC_087204.1:58652555-58655055 GCF_015104395.2 Macrobrachium nipponense
AAGACGCTGAGAAAATAAGCTAGCAGATTGAGAGTATAAAAAGGACTGAAATGATGACACCGGAAACAAAATAATTGGATTAAAGTTAATTTCATTCAGCGAAGATTTACCAAAAATCTACCGGACAAGGTCTCTTTGCGTCATAGTCTTCACTGGGAGCGAACACCTAATCTATTAAGAGAATAAGTATTCCAAAGCTAGAATTAAGGCATACGCCACAATGGACCATTATCCGGAAAGAATGAAATAAAAATGACAAAGCTGATTAGCGCAAAGCACAGGTCGTCCAGCTTTTGTCCTGCTTTGGCTCTGCAGCGCCAACAAAAGCTAAGAGGGATTGACCGACCGCTCCTCCTCCTCCTCCTCCTCCTCCTCCTCCGAGCTCCAAGGAAAAATACTAAGCATGAGGCGACTCAAATGAGGGTTGCGTTGCTTATGCACACTAAACAACGAACGCACTCGTGCAAAACATTATCACAAACGCTAACTTACTTGTCACCAATTTTAATTACAGAGGGGCAAGGTAAATGGCGGATAATGTACATTTATTTAAGAATGTAAGTCGTATGGGCAAGCGTGCATGATCACATATGTATGTATGTATGTATTTAACTTAGAACCCAAGTAACATACTGTAAACTTCCATAAACATTTTTTATTTTTTTTTTATTTTTTGACGCTCGAATAGCGCAGTAAGTATTATCTCTCATATGAAAGAAGCAGAAAGGGAGGCAGGGATAGTAGAAATGTAAGGAAGAAAATACAGAGATACGGAAAGCCAGTTCTTTTGTTCGTGAATGATATCACAGTCGCCTTTATCCCCTCTTACTACGACAGCAGCATTACGGGCACAAAAAGGAAGGTCAACGAAGCAAATGAAAACTAATTCATTCACATCCTGTCCAGTGTGGTTAATTAATGTCAGATCAGAGATGTGATGAATATACTTGGTAGATGTTTAAACACCTTTTGTTTAAAAACATTCGTTTCCAGTAACGCTATCACGACAGAACTCACGAACACATTTGGTAAAAATAAAGTGCTCTTACCTGAAGCCAAAACTCTTGGAAATTAGAATTTGTTAATGGAAGAGCAAATTAAGTTCACAGTAATGAAATGTTACATCCACATTTCGAGCATTTTCCAAAACCTAGAATTAAATGCAAAAGGGCGCGCTAAACTCCCATTCATAGCACAACGTAGAGATACAACCGCATAAAGCGATGGACGAAAGGCAAGCTCCCTTCAGCCCTTTTTAAAACCAAAACGCGCCCCTGACACACACACAAACACACACACACACACACACACACACACACACACAGAAAACAGCAACCCACCACTTGCAAAGTAACGAAAAAAAGTTGTGAAAAAAGCCGGGCTAAAAAAACAAGAATGGCAAAAAGAACGAAATGAAAAGTGGAGCTTAAGTAGTAATGAAATATGTATGGGGCCAAACAGAGGCGCAAGAGACCCGGATAATGGCACAATGGCGACGGGTGGCTAATCTACCCAAAACAAACACAAAATATATTGAAGAATAGCCCGGACAAACACGGCCTAATACAGGCCATTGTTTGGGCCAGAGACATAGCTATTGTGATCTATTGGACCCTCATTGATTGTCAGTTAAAACCTGCTTGTTCTGGGTGATGGAGAGGGAGGGGGAGAAGCATGAGGGTAGGGGGTGGGGGAAGGGGGAAAGTAGGGGAAAAGGTTGCATGAAGGCAGGGGGTGGGGGGTAAAAGCAGGGTTAGAAAGGACAGAGGCTACAAAAAAATATGAGCTGAATGTAATAAATAGAGAGGTTTTACGTCATTGTCAAAGAAATAACAGACTGAGGAACGAACGACCACCTTGGAGAGGTGAAGAGAGATAGAGAGGAGGAGGAGAAGGAGAAGAGAGGAGAGAGAGCGAGAGAGAGAGGAGGAGGATTAAAAGAGGAGAGGAGAAGAGAGGAGAGGAGAAAAGAGGAGGAGGATGAGAGAGAGGAGGAGAACATAGAGAGGAGAGGAGGAGAAGAGAGAGGACAACTGTAGTGAGATAGGAGAGGAACAGGAGAGGAGAGGAGGGAATCAATAGATTTGGAAAGAACCGACACTCAATTGTTTTGATCAGTAAAGTAAAAGCGCAATAAAAAAGCAAACGCAGGTCGGGTGAGTAAATAAAGGGAGTATGAGTGTAACAGCGAGCAAATAAGTTGAGCTTGTACTTTAAAAGCTGTTCCTGCAGTTATATTAAAAGAGCATTATATCGGAAGTAGTAGTAGCAGTAGCAGTAATGAAAATGATAAATCAATGAGGTCATAATAAACCAAAAACAAAGATTCCATAAATGAATCGTACAATTTCCTTATTCATAATTAAACAACCCATTCACACGCTATAATTAACGTAGTCATTAATCAACATTCACCGGTGATAGGTATGTTGCTTTTAATCAGAGTGTTATTAAGTCGTCAAAAGGAACCTTAGCGAAGGCCTCTCCAATCCTATTAATA
>NC_087204.1:58660055-58710055 GCF_015104395.2 Macrobrachium nipponense
TGGGAGAAGAACAACAGCGTTTTATTCGTGAACAAGTAAATGCTTCGACTTATTTTGAGGTGCATAACTTTGTTGTTATGTTAGCCTTTGGATTTTGTACGAGTTGCCTACCTTTGCCAATGGAAGATGTCGTTGTTGAGCCCCAGTGATGACGATGCAGCAGGGTTGAAGTTGATTGATATGAATATTTAGCTGTCTGGTGTGACAACTTCAAAAGCCACCCATAGAGAAAAATATTTTAGTAAAATGATTTTTTTCATAAAGAATAAAATGGTAACAAATATAAAATTCATGCTATAAAAACATAAAAGCTAAGACTTTCCATATTTCTGGTTGAAAGATTGAAAGCATCTATATTCCTAGTTTCCGAAACATTTCACATAATTAACAACGGAGACTGGATGATTCATTGAACCAGCATTTAGTGAAGTCACTTATAGTAGGTAAAATATTTTACAAAGAAAATATGAACTTCATGCAAACATAGACTTCATAAAGTAGCACATGAAGCGATCTACGTATTATTCAGTGTGTCTCCGTCTGAAGAGTATGATGATTTGAAAGTAAGTATGTAAATGTAAAGTTTTTAGAGGATTAACTGAATGCAAAACACCCAAGAACTGAAGCCGCACAATTCGTCGCTGCTACTCAGAAATCAGTTAAAAACTTCACTTTGTAAAAAAAAAAAAAATGGTGAAAAATTTACACTTGATATTTCAATGCTGTGTTCGATGACATATAAACAAATTGTTTCAGAGGAAAGCTTTTTTCACAGAGAAAACAATAATTAGTTCACCCAAATGAAGGATCCGTTTCCGATTCTCAAACTTGATGACGGTTAACGAATAATAGGTAATCTTGCCCTAAAATCCAGTATGCTCCTTTTCACTTGAACAATGAACTAAATACCTCTTATTAGTCGATTATTGTGGATCGCAACCAAGAGGAGAAAACAAAGAAGAGAATACAAATAACCGTCAAAATTTGTTATCGAAACGGAATAGTGCACATCAACTCATTGTTGATGAATGAAATAACTTTGTGTACATATGAATACATGTATATATATGATACTATGATATAATATATATATATATATATATATATATATATATATATAGAGATATATATATATATATATATATATATGATATATATATATATATATATATATATATATATATATAAGATATCTATATAGTATTATATATATAAGATAAAGATATCTTAATAATATATATATATATATATCTAAATATATATATATATATATATCTATATATATATATATCTATATACTATCTTATATATATTATTAAATATATATATGAGGATATAGATAGTATCTAACTATATAAATACTATATGTGTATAAATTATATATATAGTGACATTAGTTAATAATATATAATATTGATATCATATAATTATATATATATATTACTATACAAGAAATGCTTCACAAAAACGCTTCTAATTTTTCTCTCATAAATACATATGTTGCTGAACAGCTAGAGAAGTTATTGTTCCCGAAAGTTTCCATTTCAAAAGCCAATAAAGCAGCGCTACATTTTACTGTGTTTTTCTATGGTAATAAGGGTTTTTCTGTTAAATTTAGACTATTAAAACTTTAAATAGAATTTTATTCCCAATTTAATGTCGGAGTAGCGTTCAAACCTGAGTACACCATTGGTAGCGTGTTTAAGTACTAATGACATCTTACCCCCAAAACCAGTCTCATGTTGTTTAAGAATACGAGTGTACTTGCTGTAATGCAATTTACGTGGGAAAAACAAAGCGCCAAGGACGTGTACGACGGTTTGAACACCTAGTCTGATCTGTCAGGATAAACAGGCTTTTAGCAAAACCACCATTCAGTGCCATACGGGATCATGCAGAAAATAGTGATCACCGTCTATGCTTAGAGTCATTTTCCATTCTCTCTAGTCGAGTGGCCCCCATGGAGCTGGCAATAGTAGAAAGTCTCTACACTTTAAAGTTGAAACCTTCCCTCAGTAACAACAAGAGGTCCACGGAGGTGTTGTGTTTTTAATTTTTAGGATGTGTGTATGTGTGTGTGTGTGTGTGTGAATGTGTGCATGACTTCATGATGCTGCTATTTGTTTCTTTTAATATTGCTTTGTATCGTTTTTTCATGCTGGTACATTACCAGTTTTTTGCATACAAACTTTTGTGTTCTCCGAGGAAAATTACTCCCCAACCCCCCCCCAAACCAAACCCCCCCCAAACCCCCCCCCCCCCCCCCCCCCACCCCCCCCCCCCACCCGTCCCAACCCCCCCCGAACCCAAAAAAAACAAACAAAAAAAAAACCATTTTCTGTTCTAATGATCGTTTGTGATTTAGGGTTTTTTAAATTTTTTCCTTCTGTGTTTTTGTTGTTAGACCTGATAATGGAGACAGTTACTCCGAAACCGGTAGTCGTAAGTAAATAAAGGATGTTTTATGTACAAGTACTGGTTTTACTCTTTATATATATATATATATATTATATATATTTATATATATATCTATATATATATAATTATATATATGTGTGTGTGTGTGTGTGTGTGTGTGTGTGTGTCTGTGTGTGTGTGACGATTCTGTGATTGTTTTGAGGAAGATTCGACATGGTGACCATTCCCACAGTTGTTTAGTTAAAGACGGGGGTAACAACCAGCCGTCCCCCGTTCTTTTATACAACGGAGTGTAGAAGGTCCTAACACCTCGGAATATATCATAAGATGCTACAGGTACAATTAAACTAGAAATATTGTAACTGGTAGTTACAGAACTCATAAGTGTTTCAATGTGAACTCCAGGTATTATTATGTTGTACTCTCAAAACCTGAGTTTTCTAATGCAGATCTTAATAGTTGGTTTGGTCGGAAATACTAAAATTACCGGCTGAACTTCAGATCCGGTGTTTCTTTTTCAATTCCTTCAACCAGTCAAGAATTTATACTAAACTCCATGCGACATATTCATAAAAAAATGAATAACCCTGAGGGCTTGATCAATGTTTGTTTTTTTATATCTCGGAAAACCCTCCGCTGGTCTCATCCTCACCTTACAAAGGAATTGACTCAGTTTGTTTGGTTTAGCGTCGGGGATTCAGAACCATGTTAGCACTTTAAGCATGACCAAATCTTGCAATTTAGGCTTTCGTAGCTTTTTTCCTCGGCAGCTCTCCGAATTGCGGACGATAACACTGCTATCTGATTCCTCCTAACTTTTCTTCTCTCTGGCTAAATTGAATTCATTAACAACCTACTAAAAAAAATGTATTATGATGCCAGACTGGTGTTGTTTTGTATTAATAAGATTAACAGGAAGCAGCAGCGTTTTTCCCCTAGTTTTCAAATGTTTTAAGAGAGCATTCAGTTTAGTTAATATGTATGTATGTATGTATGTATGTATGTATGCACATAATTTCATTAGATTTTTTCTCTGTTTATTCTTCTCTGAGGACTCGAAGTCTTTTAAGTTTTATAGCCGTAATAGCAATACTTTTGGGACCACGACGTAACGCAGATATAATGACTTGGTAATTTACAAAACAAAGTGTATTAGTGAGACACGCAAGGAGAGAGAGAGAGAGAGAGAGAGAGAGAGAGAGAGAGAGAGAGAGACTCGCCTCCCTCTCTCCTCTGACTAAACAGTTTGAAGATTTTCCCTCACCTGTCAGTCACTGAGGTTTGGGTTAAAGTTATGGTAGCAATTTTAGAAGATCCAAAGTGTGGGCTTTAGCGCAGATTTTTAGTAACTCAGATGCGTTACCTTTAGATGCTACTTTACGAATATTAGAATTATTAGAGTTATAAATTTTATCAATTATATTCATCCAGAGCTGAAAAAAAATATGAACGGGAGGTCTAACATATCTTATCTACTTTCACTTGGTATAGCCGTTGTATGTTCGTACAATTCAAATATAGAAATGAACTCAAACCTAGAAATGTATTTAACTTTGTTCAAAATTTATTTGCTTTACACCTTGGTCGAAGCACCAGCGCATGGTCAAGTTGCAAAGGTTCATGTTATCTGGCATCCTTTGTTTTAGAGACATTATAAGAGTTTCCAACGTCATACTCAACTCTAATATCGTACGCTAATTATGGATTTTTGTCAGTTATATAAGAAAAACGCTTAGAATATTTATGGACTGTTTGCGACATCAGAGTTTCCTTTTGAAACAACCAGGAAGAGGCTTGAATTGAAAATAATTTTTGATTTTAGAAACAGTGAACGCAAAATTTTGTTTCCTCACTACTCATTTGGCTTAAGATGGAAATGCCACCAACAGTAATGGTTGAATATCAAGAAATCTTCAGTATGAGTATTCACTGTGAAAGAGTATCGTCTCAGGTTACTCGTGGACATGCACAGAATTGACATCTGGCATTGGCTTACCCCCAAAAAATTAGAGTCTTCGACTTTTGTGTAAATGTAGATCTTTTTCTTTTAGTCCAACCCAAAATGTGTTGGATTTGTCCCCAATGAGGTAGAAACTTGATGGACTGTATGTTGTCTAGATTAGTGAGTATAGTGGGGTAATTGTTATTTGTACTCTAATATTTGAGAAAAAAATAAAATTGGGTTAGGAATCTATGGATTACAAATGAGTCCTGGTTAGGACCACAAATCTAAGCCCAAACGCATGAGATTAACACTGCTGTTGCTTGCTGTAAAAAGCTTTGGTTCTGCAGCATATCTTTGTTCTGCCCCTGAACTGTAGTCTAAGAAATTTTCAACAGCTGGGAATGACTCGCCATAGAGGAACTCGGATCTCTTCATTTGATCCGGTTTTGATGTGTTTACCGCGCGGTTCACTACCTTGAAACTTCGTGTTAAGGCGGTGTGTCCCATTTAAAGCTGTCTAAAGATTCCTTAAATTTTCCATCTATGAAGAAAAGGAAACATATCGGCTGCGTTTATCTCTGTCGGTCTGTATGTCTCTTTTGCTGAACTATAATTATGAATATCAGTACACACACACACACACATACACACATACACAAGCACACACACACGCACACACACACACACACACACACACACACACACACATATATATATATATATATATATATATATATATATATATATATATATATATCTATATATATATATATATATATATATATGGGGATACAATCCACAATGAAGTAAAATCCTTCTGTAGTTTTAGAAATATATATTTCTTGTACAAGATATATATTTTAAACTATAGAAGGATCTTACATCATTGTGGAGTTGTCATCCCCATTTACTTAGAGGTACGACATAGTACCTAGCTTCTGCATATATGCCTTCTGTTTATCTTTATATATTTCCTCTATGTATCTATTAATATATCATTATATAGATATCTATATATATATCTAATTATATATAAATATATATACATATGAAGCCAACGAATTTCTTATTGACTAAAAAAAAACAAAAAAATTTCTCCTTCGGTTAACATTTATGAAAATATATTAGTTCCGAGGTAGAGTGAATTAGACATCAAAGGACATTCGTAACTTGACGCGTACATATGAATCACGGTAATGTGATAATATATATATTATATATAATATATATATCTTATATATATAATATATATATGTGTGTGTGTGTGTGTGTGTGTATACCACACACACATATGTATATATGAATAAGAAATACGAAAAAATCCCAATATCATGCTTAAAGTTTGACACCAGCATCATTCCGTCGCATGACTCCTGACTAATTAGGCGATTACGAACAACTGAAACGGCAACACGAGAAGCGGCAGCGGCATTTACCCATTCTTAACACACATCTAATGGCTGTGAAGTAGAGCAAACGCGAGAGATAATGACTACGTAGGTAGGGAGGCGGCTGACTGTAGGGGTTCGTGGTTATAGATGTAGATAAAGGACGTTTCTCGGGCAATTAATTTTTCGGGATTTCTTCATCCAAAATATGAGTGAAGTCTCACTGCCATGACATTTGAGGAACCGCGTCTGAAACGCTTGTTCAGATCTAGTTGGTGTTCTCGACCAACCAGACCTTATGTCAGCATGTGCCCATGCCCCTAGAATTTAATATGGGTAAGAGGAGGGACATCGACGCCCCGTAATAAGAGCGTCAATGCCACATCCGGCGCTGATGTTCGTATGCACGATTATCACTCTTCCAGTTGCAGATGAGTCCACAAACGATCATCATCGCAAAAGGATCGAAGTCAAAGGTGTCGATTTTCTTCTGACTCGGAATATCATCTGTATCATCTTCAGGCAGGAATGATATTGACAGTGACAGAACGAGAACAGACACTGCCAGCGATTGCAAGAGGGATTAGGACTCATACCCATCTTGCAAATTTGGCGTGTACTATCCGGCCTTGTTGACTTAAAAAACATAAATATCGGGGATGAGTATACGCAACGCTCACGTACAGCTGTAGATCTATTCCCCTGAGGTTCATATTCATGAGTTGAGAACTAATATCTAATTAACTCTGTTTAATAACTTAGACTGAATTATTCATTTGTCTTCTCCCAAATAATTAACATCTATTTCCGAAACAAGACAATAACTTAATTTATGCAACTGGAATATCGTAATCAAAATGCAAAACAAATTTCCTTTTAGAAACAACATTATCAACAATGTACTTTTAAGCAAATGAATATTGTACAGTGATCATTACTCAGCGCTCGAAACTAATATTGTCTAAAGTTTGGTTAAGTACTTTGTATAGTTATCCATCATATATATATGTATATATATATGTATATGTATATATTATATGATATATCATACAGTTTACATAAAACATACTATATATTATATATTAATATATATTATATATATATATTATATATATATATAATATTTATTATATAATATATATATATATTATATATACCTGCAATAGGCTACACACGCACACACACACACACACACACACACATATATATATATATATATATATATATATATATATATATATATATAATAAATAAATAAATAAATGAATTTTTTATCATATCACCATGTGATTCATATACATGCATTAAGCTACAAATTGTCCTTAATATCCAATTCGCGACTACCTCGGAATTAATTATTCCAATATATGTTAACCAAAGGGGAGGGATTAAAGGACATTTGTAGCTTGATGCATATATAGTATATATATATATATATATATATATATATATATATATATATATATATATATATATATATATATATTATATATATATATATATATATATAAATGAATTTTTTATCATATCACCATGTGATTCATATACATGCATTAAGCTATCAAATGTCCTTTAATATCCAATTCGCACTACCTCGGAATTAATCTTTTCATATATGTTAACCAAAAGGGATATTAAAGGACATTTGTAGCTTGACGCATGATATAATATATATATATATATATATTATATATATATATATATATATATATATATATATATATATATATATATTATATTATATATGTGTGTGTATGTATATATGCATTTGAATTTTGAATTTATGTATCTGTGTGTGTACATGTATGCTCGTGGTCGCGTTTGTGAGAATAAATACTTTTGCCAGACCATTCTACAAAATTTACAGTTCGTTTACAAACATTAATCGGAGTTTACATTTAGAAAGTCTTGCCTTTCTCATTTTAGTGCATTTATTTTACGCGGGTGTGTTCATTTGTCTCCATTATGTCAAATGATACAAAATTAAACAGTCAAACGTCAATAAAGCAACAGAGTTCCCTAATTCCCTCAGGTGATATTCTGTCTCGTAAGTAATGTACACGACATTTAAAAAAGGTTGCGCTTTTTTTATCCACTTCCACCCAACACGCGGGTACACGTTATACTGCTCAGTTGAGAATGAAGGAAAAAGGCGCATGTGTTATTTAGTATATACTAGTAGTTGCTACAGGCAGTGGAATGTCTGTACATTCGCGCTTTGATCTTGCCTATACGAGAACAAAGAGCTGTTCTGAATTTATTTTTAAGAAAAGCCTGCGGAGATAGAGGTTTGCTTTCCCAAATGGGTGGAATAATATCACCAAACTATCTTTAGTGCGACTGGACAACGAAGTCTGCCATTAAATGATCAGATGAGTAGAGTAGAAAAAGTATTTATATCAATTTTTCACTCCATCAGGCAAAGTAAAGAGAAACATTTGACAGGAGACTAGCACAATAATTATGTAAATTGTAGATGGCAAGATATTGGAGTACTGATGGATATTTTAAGAATACTCTTATGAAATCAAATATTCAGAACATTTTCGTATTGAATGTTACATCGGATGACAAATGACTTTAGACGGTTTCTTTGCGAACGAAATCACTAAACAATTCTGCTTACATTTGATAGAAGAACGGTTAGATTTCATTTACATCTTTTGAAGTACAAATAAATAAATAAATGTATACTATCTATCTATGCATATCAATAGAAGGATAAATAGACAGAGAAAGAGAAAGCGGTAAGCATTGCAGATATGCTGGGATGAGGTTGGTTAGTTGGTTTAAATGAAGTTGGTTTATACCAGCAAGGGCTCTCTTAGCTGTAAGTGTGTCAAGGCGAAGTGGATTAGAAAGACGGGTATGGACCTCTGGACTCTGAACAACGAACGGAGGCGGGAACTGCTTGTCTCATGTCCCTTTAAAAACTCTGGTCACTAGTTACCAGTCACCTAATTCACTGCTTTGGTAAACAGAGTCACATTGGGTTTTCAACGAATCTTGCTCATCCAAGCGTCTTGTCGAAGGAATCGAACCTCTTGCACATTGGCCAAGAAAGCCACCGATCACACGACAAGATGAGAAACATAAACATAAAAATCATACAATTCAAGTGGCTAGTTATTCTTAGAGGACTCTTCAAATCCTCAAGAACTTCGAGATGATTTCGATATCAAATAATAGGAATTCGAAGGTAGGCCATCACTGAAAGGCTTCTCGCTTGCTTTGATTTGCTTTGATTATAGCACATAAACATTTACAACGCACTGAACTGTCTCAGTTGTTCTTCTGAAATAATTTCATATCATATAGGAAATGTTTCCACGAAACGCTCAAAGGTAATATGCTGCTTATGAATTACTCACACACACACACACGCACATACGATAAAGGGAAAAAGGTGTGGTTTATATTCATATAGATATATATATATATATATATATATATATATATATATATATATATATATATATATATATATATATATGTGTGTGTGTGTGTGTGTGTGTGTGTGTGTGCGTGCGTGTGTTGGCATAAACGTATATATAATATATATATATATATATATATATATATATATATATATATATATATATATATAAAATAAGAGAGAGAGAGAGAGAGAGAGAGAGAGAGAGAGAGAGAGAGTTATATGGTAGAAATTCTTGCATGGAAATACTGGTCATGGGTGACAATGCTTGGTATTTCTTACCAACGCAGCTGTTTACGCTACCGATAACAATGAACGCAAATTTTGTCGTATAGATAATTTCCTTTCTCATTTGAGCTGGAATCCATGAGATCGATAGAGGAAGACGAACCTATCAGGTGATGAAAAGTAGATCTTGACGTTAAAGGTGTGTGTGTTTTTATTAGGTTTTTGTGGTTAATATTAATGTAAAATTCATAAATAAGGCCGTGTTTCTCCATTATTTAGGTGAGGAGCCCGCGAGAGTTGCTTCTCACAGGGAAGTAGGAAATCCTTCCTTCCTTCCTTCCTTCCTAAGTGGGAGCTTCCACTGTCATATTCCTTCTTTGATGACGTCAGCCGGGTGCTCATAAATGACCTCAGCATCGCTTGAATATGCAGCTGCCAGATAAGTTTAGCTTCAGCGTTTAACAATTGATGTTTTATCGCGAGGAGACGAAGGTCTCTGCAAGTGAGGTAGGGTCATCTCTCTGTCATCTTGAGTCACGTGACAACCATGAAGTAGTGGTACTTATCCTTCAGAGTCGCGACTGACACATACTCCTTTTTGCCCTCTCACGCAGCTCAATGGCTAGATGGCATCAGGCGGGTGCGTTATAATTCAATGTATTTGAAGCCCTTGGGAAGCGCATAGCTTCATAGCGCCTGTGCAGGGTAGCGAGGGGCGCGCTCGAGACCTCAAGACAGGGAATTCAGAATCAGTGTGTGTCGGTCTTTAGCAGCCCTCAGAGAGTGCTAATGTGTCCAAAGTACCTCCGCTGCCTTATAATTATTTGCCCGACGATACCTTGCCGCTCCGCCCACCCCGCTTCCAACGTTCGACGCCTTCTTCCCAAAACAGGTCGTAAGGAACACGACCAAAGGCTCAAAGTTCAATTTCTCGCCGGGTGAGGGTTAGGCTTTTGATGTCAACCTCAATGGAGAAAGAGTTGCAGGTAATATATAGTCAGGTTATGATAAGTAAGCGGGTCTAGTTGAAGAAAAGAAGAATAAATAAAACCTGTAATTACAGTTGGCTGATGACTGTTCAAAAGGCCCGGTCTAACCAGTTTGCATGTAGGATGGTAATTGATCGTGTGAGAGAAACAGACCGAAAACGACGGTCGGTCTCCTGTGCGCAGAGGCTGGTTTCGCTCGAAAGCTCGGCTCTGGGCGAGCCACCTTGCCTGACCCTCCTTGGTGTACGCTAAATAGCCGGCCAAATCAAACAAAAGGTAGGAGCATACCAAATACAACAACTTCAGGACCGGGTAAGTAGCGAGGTAATTGAATGATTATAGGTCCTAGTTATGATGAGGAGTGTTAACTTAGACTCAACTGTTAGGTGCAGATGGTAACTGAGGGGGGATGTGCCTCGCATGAGCGTTTGATCAGGCTGATGAATGCCGCCAAGAACTCCCCTTCAAGGGCTCCTTCTCCCTCCCCCCTTCCCCTGTGGGCAAAGCGAAGATGATGGAACAAGAAAGAAGAGGAGGTGATGGAAAGAGAAGAGGGAAGAGGAGGAGAAAGGATGCTTCAGCCTAACATCCCTCTTTCATCCTTGAGATCTTCTGATAAGGAATCTTTTGGTGGAAGTTTTGCTTTGGACGTTTTGCCTTTTGGTTTATGGATCGTCATTATGACTGAACAGGTGTCTTGTGGAAGGACAGGGACCTAAGAATGGGTTGAAATCGCCTACGTGCAGATTCCATATATCTGTATACAAAGGTCAAGAGGCATCGTACGAGGTCAAAGCGACAAAGTCCCTTGAATTTTAATTCCGAAGAGTGTTATTCATAAACGATGAAAAAACCTATCGGTACTCAGCGATGTAGCTTACAGAAAGGGAAATGGGGGAACAATGAAGAAAACAATAAAAGAGAGAGAGAGAGAGAGAGAGAGAGAGAGAGAGGTGCCTTAATGTGTTTAGATGGTGTTGAAGGTGAACTTATAAAGGGCATAGATTAAAGTCTTTATGATCATAAAAAGATGGCAACTATTGAATTTATACAGACCGAAATATAAGTAAGAGACAAATTTGTTTGTAAAACTCCTCCTTTTTTACATACACTTAATCACTCCGGCATCCATAGGGTGATCTGCATCGCATGTTTTCCATGCTTAGTCAAGTCAGTCAATGAGTATGTTACTTTTCTTCGTGTAATATACATACACAAACACACACACACACATTATATATATGCATATATATATATATATATGATATATATATATATATATATATATATATATATATATATATATATATATATATATATATAATGTGTGTGTGTATATGTATGTATGTATGTATATAAGAGATAAAGCCACGATAATATAAACATGACGTTGATAATTTCAAGTAATCGACGGAACGCTTATATTGTGGATTTATCCTTTCATTTTTAGTACGATAGTATAATTAGAGTTGTCAGATTACAAGATTAGTAATCCGGGACACTTAAAATTTCCCCCATTTATATAAATTTATAGCTATAATGTACACATCCAGACCAATATACTATAAAACAAAGTAGTGACAATTATCACAGAAGTGAAAACCATATAAAGAAAGAATTTTAATGTTGTGGAAAGAAAACAAACTGAAAACCATTTGGGAAATGAATACTCAATGCAAGCAATAACGAAACTGCACCAAAGGAGAATAGTTTGGAAAATTAATCATCGATGCAAACAATAAGGAGACCAAAATCACTTTATTTTCATTTGGAGCATAAGAGTATAAACAAAACTAAATTTATATCCACTGAAACTGAATTATATGAATCTTTATTTATATTTCTGTGGTGCTATTGCTTTTTTATTAATAGGTCCTTATTTCCTATAGTGGATTCACATCAACCGTGCATTTGATGTCTAGGCCTGTCCCTTACGACACTCCTGATTGGCTGTTGATAAGCCAATCACAGGGCTGGAAATTCTCAGTCTCTCAAGAGTTCACATAAGTAGGATTTAGTAAGTTCCATCTCTCCTGGGGGATACTTCTTTCAGGAGAGGTGGAACATACATCCTGCCTATGTGAACACACTCGAAAGACTGAGAGTTTTCAGTCCTGTGATTGGCTTATCAACATCCAATCAGGAGTGTCGTAAGGGACTGGCCTTGACATCAAATACACGGTTGATGCGAATCTACTATAACACTGGTTATTAAATGCTTGACATTGAACATGAAGGTTCCGTGAGCATTGTAAGGCAGCTTCTACCGGAGACACATCCATCTTGTTTCATTCTTGAGTCCACTGGATATTCATGAATGAAATGAATGAATACACGCTCAACGTAGAGTGAAAATAAAATCGCAAAATGATTATGTCCCAGAAGGATCAATGAGGGAAAAGGGACAAAATTATCAAATTGGGACATGTCCCGGAAAAACGGGACGTCTGGCAACTATGAGTATAATCAATATGCCAATATGTATTTATGTATGTATATATGATGTAAATATATAGAGACACACATATTTGTATATTACAGATTCAGTTAGAAGTAGAAAATAACTTATATATACTTCCAATTCTTCTGGCAGTGCCACAAATGAGTTGGCAATGAGAAGGTGCTGGATGACACAGGAAGATATTCACTTCGGATGGCATCTTTCCCTAACAGCTTTCAATCTGATATCTAATGATTCATTAACCAACATCTCTGCTATCACTTCTGATAGAGAAGTATCTCACTCTCCTCGTAGTTCTTTACGTCCTTCTCACCTCTATAAATATGACTTGCAATATTTTTCTCTGTCATTTTCTACTGACTTCCCTATTCATACTCATGTATAGCTACACATGATTTCTGTCATATAACTGAATTTCAAATCATCTCCTTTATAATCAGTGAACCTCTCATTACTGTACTCTGCCACTAAACGTCTTTGCTTTCTTTTCTTTCTTTCTTTCTTTCCTTTTACACACACAAACAGTCGATGATGTTCCTATGACCCCGTTATGGAAGTCTACGCACTACTCATCTACTGTCTCCACCTCATGCCTTTAGCTCCAGTCCATAGTTTGAACGTATTGTCGTTGTAGGTGCTACTCACTTCATTCTAATCAAACTCGCATGTCTTTTAATTGCGCATAAAGACTTTCTTACCTCTTTCTCTCCCATTGCAGCTTTCCCTCAACCTATATATGACCAGTTTTACATCCAGCCACTCACATGCTCACAATGACATCAGTCAACTTGCTTTTCACTGGAAACTGTGCACATCCAGCAATCAACTCCTTCCCAAGCATTTCCCGAAGACCCTTTCTGTTCTAGTAGACTTCCGGAACTTCAGGGCACCAATAATGCCATCTGCCTCTCTGGCATCAACCTTTGCATTTAAACGACCTTGGATAATCACCTATCATATTCTATAAAATCGTCTAGATAAAGATTGGCTTTTCAAACAAACAATAATGAATTCTTGATCGACATCGTGTGAAGAAGACTGTAAGGATAATAAACTTGAGGGATCAAGTAAGGTGGAGTTATCATTTGATGCAGAAGCATAAAATATAAAAAGAAACGTTTTTTGATATACAACGGAGACATACTAATGGTTCAAGACTGTAGATGCTTCTATGTTATGGTAGTATGGAATTTCAGGAGGGTCTTACGCATGATCATCTGACATCTTACTTAGATGCTGAAACCAGGAAGCAGTTATACATAAGAATTTAATTTTGTAAGTCACTGAACATCAAAAAAACATCTGTTGATTAGGGGAAAAATGTATGTCATTGGTATCAAATTAGGAGGACCAGTCCGAATTACTTGCCGAAACTTTTTGATTTTGCACAGGGTGGTGTAGTTGCAAACCAGGGGTAATATCAGATTCGTACCATCTTGCAAGATAAACTAAGATGAAATTCTAGTCTGTGCTAAACACAAGGGGAGAGGTTGCAGGACAAACTCATCCAACAAAAGCATAGGAAGTCAGAAATATCTTTCTCTTTCTAGTTGTCCTAAATTCTCTCGTTAAGAACTATTCTTATTTCAAAGTTAATTTTTTTATTGTTTTTAAAAATTGGGGCAAAACTACAGTATGTGTATGTGTGTAGGACCATTCTGTATATATTTTTACCTAAGAATTGATTGGGTTGACTATTACGAGTTATTCGACCAAACGAGAAGTAATGATGACACCTCGGTCATCTGTTGGAGAGAAACTAATTATGGCACAACGAAAGCGCTTAGATAGTCATGTCTATAAAGCTTTAAATAATGACGAAAAGAGCAGTCGCACTTGTGAGAGATCGTTTAGTTTCCTTTGGCATCAGCTGGAAATCGAAACGTCAATTATTCTTCACCTAATACTTACCCAAAACCTTTGATCATCTGAAGAGAATATTCAACATAGAAATTAATCATGCATAAATACGGTGGTAACATTGTCTTTAACAGCTGCTTATAATTTTGATAATACATATATACCTATTGCTTGCATATGTATCCCGTCAATATTACACAATGAAGGATGGTAAAAACATATGCTATATATAGATATATAATATGTATATATATATTATGATATATATATATATAATATATATTATAGAATGTTTATATATATGTTAGATGTATAATATTATAATAATATTATATATTCTATATATTAATATTATGTATATTTACTAATAAATTTTATGTATCATTATATAAATTTTATATATACATAGATAATATATATATAATATATATATATTATATATTCATATATATATATATATATGTAAAAAAAGTAATAATAGGAAATTATCATTTAACTTACAAAAGGGCTTCACGAGATGTATTTTAAGCTGGTTAGTATTCTGAAAGGAAGGAACTAGTCGAAGAAAACCGAACGCCGGGATGAATGTGTTTAGTTCTTCTCTTACTTTTTATGGAAGGAAGAGGTGAATTGTCTGAAGACAACGAGGATGTTTAAAACAATAGAGAGGAAATAGTAAAAACATGTGGCAATACAAAACACCCAAAGAGGGAGCAGTAAATAGATTTAAGAGCGCTCGCTAATGTACACCTTATGTTGTCCTGACATAAGACCGAAAGTTCAACTAATAGATGGCAGCACGCTCTAGTCCCCGTTCCCCCATAATTACACGGTGGACCTCACTCATTAGCTTTGTATACCTGCGCTTTCCTGACTCCCCGTATGATCGCTTATGACGGAGCGGCGGTAGGAGAGGTGGAGGGAGGAGGAACACAAGGGCAAGAAATGTGAGGCCGATGAAGAAAGAGAGAGAGAGAGAGAGAGAGAGAGATAGAGAGAGAGAGAGAGAGCGAAAGGACGGAAAGGAAAGGAAAGGAAAAGGAAGCCTTAGGAACAGACCTTCTATTGGCAGCAACTATAAGAAAGCAATATTAATATCAACAGGGACTAGACTACATTTCAAAGGAAAAAGAAGAAATCTGAGGAAAAATGTGTCTGAATTTCGGAATTGTTATCCCTTTTTGACATTCTTGCAAAAATATTTATATGGATGATAATTTAAGAACTGTATATACAGTGCATCATAATTCAGTGTAAATATTTTAAAATTTTGAACAATAAGCGTTACAGTGCTGCTCACTGTACCGGAGAGTTGGGCTGCTACACTGATAGTGGTGGAACTTTGAAACTTTCCTTCCTTTAGCAAGGCACGACTGTCACAGGTTTCAAATCCATCCCTTAAAAACGGTCAGCCTTTCAAACCCAAGATCCTGTAAAATTATGAACACCGAAAAAGTATAACTGTACACGGTTGGATATAAAATAATATAATTGAAATCCAACGGAAACTTCCAAGTGAAATATAGCTCAAAAATACACTATATATATATATATATATATATATATATATATATATATACATACATATACATATATATGCACGTATATATACACGTTTACATATGTACTCTGTATGTAAGTATGTATGCGTGCAAAAGAGGTGTATGCGTGTTTCTATAACAGTAAACATTATCGATGCTGTTTTTTCTAATAAGTTCTATTCCTAAGCTTTGCGTTTTGTTCCTGCAGAAGACCAGCGACATTATTCCGTCGGGTAGTTGAATTAGGTCATAAACAGGCACTAACGCTGCCCTAATGAGTGATGACCTGTACACAGACCTGCCGTCCCTAATAAGATGAACAAAAGAAGAGATCTGAAGGTAGGAAAAGCCGGCCCTTTCCTCATTCTTTTCTCTCCACAGCCTCTCTCTTATTGTGTTCTCCTGTCGGTGCCGTCTTTCCTCCCGCTGGGGTTCTTTTTTTAGCTCTCCTTTGCTCTACTCTCGCTCTTACAAAATTCTTGACGTTAAAAAATAAAAAAAAAGTTTGGTTTTTATGTTCGTCAGTTGTCTCACACAAACCCACGCACATACGCGCGCGCGCACACACAAACAAAACACACACACACACACACACATATATATATACATATATATATATATATATATATATATATATATATATATATATATATATATATATTCCTTTTTACAAGTTTGTTCTATTTTTTAAGATTTCATTATGATGTTTGTGGAACAATCATTAACGGCTTCACTTCGACCTCGAATACCTTAAAGCAATCCTTGAACTTTCTTGTTAGAAATAAAAATTTCTCATCATTAATCCCCTGATGACGTGTTTTCGTGTTCAGTAAACTTTTCAACATAAGAAAAAACATTTCAGATTTGCCGTTTGTCTATATTTTGAATTTGCCAATGATGATTTGTGAAAATACCAAGCTATCAAGCAATATAGGTAAGGAGAAATTACGTTTATATATGAAATATCAGAGCTTTTATGCATACACCTCTGAGTTTATGTTGTAACACCGATAACCCATCCAACCCACCTCTCTCTCTCTCTCTCTCTCTCTCTCTCTCTCTCTCTCTCTCTCTCATAGGCCTCGTTTAATGTGAAAGCCATAAGGAAAATTGCGGAGGTCCATAATGAGAGGGCATTAGACACTTAAATAGGCCTTTTACAAGACTACCTCTCTTTGTTCATTGAATTCCATCAACATATCCCCTGCTATGTATTATACCAACGTTACTCTAATACCCAGCCTAAAGATCCTTCCCTAGCCGGCTTCTGCAGAAAACAAGTGCTCATCGTGAGATATCAGGACGCCATCTGCCTTTGCAAGGACGACTGTATTTGCGAATAATGAATTGATATGACTTCACTCTTCACGTTTGACTTTCAGTGCGGCTTTATTCAAACTTTTTCTCTGATTAGCTTCCTATATTTTAGAGCAGGTTTGCTAAGATTAACAAGCGATCTTGTAAAAAGAAGGTTTATAGACGCTATGATTTATAAGGTCTATCTAAATTTGCCTTCAAATAGGCTACGTATGTACAAGAATACATCCATGAGATATCGTGCAGGAAGGAAAAGAAAGAGACGCGAAAAAATTATATTCTTTGATTTCTTTTGTGTTCTACAGAGTTTTAGCTACCGTTGCCTTCGCAGATCATAAGCGAAAACATAGAGCGAAAGCGACAGAGGGCCCACTAAAACATATCATTTTTTCCTACTAATTAGTTCAGATAGAACAAAGTAGATTTCGATATTTTAGGAGCGGTGAAGATGTATGGCGCTTTTAGCCACTGACACCCCACGTTCTTTAATTTTTCAGTTTCAACACAAAAACGTGTTAGTATTCCAAAGTCTGTTGTCATCACGCAAAATACGGAGAAGGGGTTGCTCTAAAAGGAGTCATTTGTAACACACCCATGGACAAAAGAAAAAAATAAATAAATAAAAAAGAAACTAAAATAACCCTCAAGGAAAGGGTTCCATTCAAAGACTTAGAAATATTAGTTTAGATTGTCCATAATTTTTAAGGGCTAGAATCTGGCTCAAAACTGAAGTCGATGATTTAGTGAAAATGCCCACCATCACAATCTCGGCTGAGAAAATCTGATCATTGTAAATATCTTTAGGAATGAATCATCCTGCTGAAGCAGACACAGAATAATCTTTCCTTTTTTCTTTATTTTAATAGTCTAAGAATAATACCGAGTTCCAGAATATCAACAGCAACAATAGCAACAACAATAATGATAAAATGAATAGATAAATGAACTTGAACAGTACGCCTTAATAAAAGATGTCCTCATCCGCACGTGACGCAGGTAACTACCTCATTAAAACCCTTCAACATCTACTAACCTTTCGTCAAATTCTTTTGATAGGAAGCTAAAAAAAAAAAAAAAAAAAAAAAAAAAACTGGTCAAGGAAAATTAAATGTAGAGAATAAATGCCGCTCTCTCTGTGATGTGTTTGCAAGGCCATAATGATGGCCCAGGGGGCATGTCAAGGGTCCCTTCAATGGACTTAGACAAGCAATTACAGACCGACTTCAAAAGAGGTCAAAGAAAAATTCCGCCTTTCGCAGATTCGCCAATGAGTGAATAGAGCTCCGTCATAAAAGGGGAAATGAGAAAGCGGAGAGAAAGAGCGGAGAAAGGCAGACTGTTGACAAGCCTGGGTTATGCATTCAGGCTCCTTTGGAAAGAGAAAAAATAGGAAAATTAATCTCAGATTTTTATTTCTTTATTTTTTCTAATCACCTGAATAGTCTTTTCTCGTCTTCCTTCTTCAGCCGTCCTTGAATGAGGGTCTAAAGTCAAACTTCATAATATAATCCCCGCATTCCAAGTGAGGAAAACCCTGTGGTTTTACAAACATGAGATGAATGAAGATTGGGATGCTGCAGGTATAAAGAAATTTCAACATGATTAATTAGGGCCCTATGCACCTTCAAAGGCCGAGGTGAAATTAAAGTTGCAAAAACCCTGAAAGGAGTCAAAAGTTTGGGGCTGTGCGCTTTCTTCTTAGGTATATATGTTGAGGGAGCAATTGGCCCGCTTTACTAAAAAGTCCGAGGGTGTAGCCTCGTGTAGGTACCAATAATTTAAATTTGAATATAAGATTCTCAAAAGCTCGAGAACGCCCCTTGATGTAGATGCGTGATAATAGCTTTTACACATAATTGAATAATGAGGCAAGATACATTCATATGGTAATATGTGGCACTTCTATACTTTGAGTTACAGGCGAGTGTTTTTTGCCTCTGCACCCAGCCGACCCATTCGACTCCTAATACTCTTGACTCATGGGAGAGAGAAAGAGAGAGAGAGGGGAGATAATGAATATGGACATGGGGGAAGATGTCGGAGAACAGAAAAAACTTTATAATAAGAAAAATAAGAACGTATTTAAAGAGGAAGGACGCGCACACACAAATTCAGAGAGAGAGAGAGAGAGAGAGAGAGAGAGAGAGAGAGAGAGAGAGAGAGAGAGAGAGCTTTTGTCAAGAAGGAAAGCTGTATAAATATGAATATTTTTTTAGGAATAAGTCGCGATTTTATACATGCCCGTTTACATAAACATACACATACGTGTGTGTGTATTTATATATATATATATATATATATATATATATATATATATATATATATATATATATATATATAATATATATATATATATATATATATATATATATATATAATATACATATATAAACACACACACACACACACACACACACACACACATATATATATATATATATATATATATACATATATATATATATATATATATATATGTATATATATATATATATATTATATATATATATATATATATATATATATATATATATATATATATATATATATATAGTGTTTCGAAATTAGAGGCCTTCCCCCTCTACATCATAAACTAAAATTGATATGGACAAAAACAAAAGTAATTCAGAACAGGTATTTGTTTAAGTTTCTCTCTGAGTATTTAATATTTTGTGTGGCCTCCATCTGCCTGTACCACAGCCTGCATTCTTGAGGGGTATGATTTCAGCAAATTGCAAAAAAGCAGAGACTCAAACTCCACTTCCCTGAGCACTTCAGTCACCTCTCTTCGCAGGTCGTCGAGGCTTCATATGCCATCATATTTCACTATGTGCATTTCAACACGATCCTTTAAGATACTACCGATGTTTTCACACACATTAAGGTCAGTGGATCTACCTGGATATTCACTTGACGAGAAGAAATCGATACCACTGTTTTGAAGCAGCTCCTGTGTCTGAAGAGTCTTGAAACATGGTGCCTTATCATGCACATTTAATGTGACTTCTTCAACAGATAACACATTTTCAGGATCTTTGAGGAAAGGAAATACTCCACCAGTAAGCACAGTTTTTCTGAAGTATTTGCCATTCCACATTAACCATTTGGCTGTGAAACAGAGAAAAATTCCCAAACATTCAGGAAATTTCACAACTTGGCAATAGCACACGTAGTCGCTGATATCATTCAACTTTGCAGCCCAAATTATGTCATTTTTATGATTTGTCTTCCTGACTGGGTAGATGAAGAATTCATCTGATGCAGCAGGGTGGAGAAAGTCAGCTTTGTCCCAATCTTTAAGAAATGAACCACAAAACCATGCATGGTCTTCTCTCTGTTGCTGAGTGATGTTGGGCTTGCTGATAACATGAAATGGCTTGATACCAGATTTCTTCAACTCACAACATACAGCACTATAACTTCTCTTCTTTCCCCCTTTTGTTTCTAGTTCAAGCGCCAATTTACGTAAAAACTTTCTTGGTCTACTCACTGCCTCAGCTATGATGTCTTTTGACTCCTGAGAAAGGACTTCAGGCATTCCAAGATTTTCACTCTTTTCGCAATGACAGTCATATGGATTTTTGTTCCAGTTTCTTTTAACAAAGGATTCATCCCTTTTAATGTATTTAGCTATCTAGGAATGTGAAATGAAAGATGTGCCAGTATCCCTGGCCTCTCTGAAGGTTATAGCTCGGATTCGGTCAATCCATTTGATTTCCTCCGAGCCATTAGCCATGGCTGTATCTAACTCCGTCACCCAGTCTGAAAATACAAGAAATGTAAAATGAAAAATAGATCAATAGAAACCTAAGATAATGTACTTGGAGAAAGGCTATAGCAAAAAACTTTTATAACTTTCCATCTGTTTTGTGAAGGGGGGGGACACAAATTTCGAAACACCCAGTATATATTGTTATGTTTGTGGTTCCTTTCAAGAGCAACGGATCTGAGTTGCAGTAATTTAAGGCCAAGAACGAATTCTTCTTCTTCCCAGCTTGTTCCTATTTTTATATGGGGTTGCCATTTCGGATGAGCCGTTTCCATCTATTTCTATCCTGCGCTTCTACCTCATCAATTCCCTCCTCATGTAAGTCTCCTCTCACACAGTCCTTCCATCTCTTTCTTGGTCTCCCTCTTCCTCTTCTTCCTTGCACCTCCATCCCCATAGTATGTCTCCCAGTGTGGTCCTCATCTCTCCTCAACAGGTATCCATACCATCTCAGCCTCCCCTCCTGCACTTTCTTTGATACTTCCACCACCTTAGTCGACCCCCTTATGTAGTCATTTCTGATCCTATCCTCTCTTGTCCCCCCAGACATCCACCTAAGCATTCTCATTTCTACCACATCCATCTTCTCCTGCTCTGTTTTTCTCATGCTTGCTGTTTCCATACCATACAGCATTGCTGTTCTTACCACCGTCTTGTGAAATTTTCGTTTTAACCTAAGCGGTACTCTTTTGTCACAAAGAACTCTAGAGGCTGCTCTCCAGTTGTTCCAGCCTGCCTGTACCCGATGTTTTACTTCTTCTTCCATACTTCCTCCAGCACTAACAAAAGATTCCAAATACTTAAACTTATCAACTCTATTTATTTGCTCTCCACCAAGCTGAATACTTTCTCTGTCATCCCCTTCAGTGGTGGTAAACATATATTCTGCCTTAGATCTACTTATTCTCATTCCTCTGTCCTCCAGTACTTGTCTCCATCTTTCCAATTTCACTTCCAGATCTTTCCTGCTCTCTGCACACAGAACAATATCATCCACATACAATATGTTCCATGGTACTGTCTCCCTTACTTCCTCTATTATAACATCCATCACTATGTTAAAGATAAATGGGCTCAGAGCCTACCCCTGGTGTAATCCTACTCTCACCTCAAAACCCTCGCTCCCCAACACTGCTCCTCACTCTGGTAAATACATTCCAGTACATCTCTTGTATCAATCGCACGTACTTCTCTGGCACCATCTTCTCCCTCAGACTCCTCCATACTTCTTGTCTCCAGACTCGGTCATAAGCCTTTTCAAGGTCAATGAATACCATATGTAGGTCCCTTTGTCTTTCCCCGAATTTCTCCATTAGTTGCCTTAGACAAAATATACCATCTGTTGTTCCCCTTCCCCTTATAAATCCCATCTGCTCTTTACCTATTTGTACTTCTTCTCTCAGTCTAACATCTATCATCCTTTCCAGTATCTTCAAAGTGTGGGACATTAATTTAATGCCCCTATAATTACCACACTCTTGGACATCGCCTTTCCCTTTAAAAATTGGGATCAATATACTCCCACACCACTCATTTGGTATCTTTTCCTGTTCAAAGATCTTTATCATAAGATCGTACAGTATATCCAACAATATGAACCTGTCAGGAGGACAGTGGAAATTGGATGACATCGACGAACTAATCCTTAGGCCGCTCCTCAAGCAGGTGTCCAAGAACATCCGACCACCGGACGAGTCGCCAGGCGGGAGTTAATGAGGCCAAAAATCACCAGGGATTAGTTTAATTTCCACCCTTCTTGGGCCATCAACAGAGACTTACTGCCACGCCTACATGTTTTTGTATATATATTAGGGCTTGTGCCTTGTATGATAAGGCGCCCTATGAGGTAATGTTAGACTAGCGATAATCTATACGCTAAGTCGGTTGGTATTGCACTTCCATCTCAATGGAGTGTCTGGGGTTTTGTAGATCACTTACGAAGTCGGTATTATCTTTACGACGATGTGTAAACTCATGGTTCGGTGAGGTTTCTTGTTAGAAAACACAAGGTATAAAAATAGTATATTCTTCTGAAGTTTTACATGATGAAGATCAGGTATGATCGTACAAGTCTTCTATGACGATAGCTTGATCGCTTCTGCCAATGATGATGGCTAATCCTATTCCTCTACATGATAAAGCTTAGGTAAAGAGGTACAGGTCTTCTAATGACGATAGCTAACTCTGTTCTGCTTGTCTACCATCTCCGTTACAAGTTATGAAGAAGCAGACAGTAGTTCGAACATATGAACATACATACAATGACATAGTTTCATACGAACACACAATCAAATGAGACACGCTACAGATCACGTAGGCCGTTTGAATAATAGGTCGGGGTAGTTGTCTCAAGCAGGGAGCTTGGACTAATGTTTATAAACAATTGAATGACTACAGGTGACGGCATGTTATCTTAGCTTACATACTTATTGTATACGTCATCTTTAGCGTCTCTAGTCTGATCACATTCCTGCAAGCAATCTGGTTGACCTCTTTAGTTTTAGACTTTTATATATCTGGACTAACATTCCATATTTTTTATTATGTAAACACTTACATTAGCTCGGTCAGCTACCAAAACCAACTACTGAATACTTCAACAAATTGACTTGCATTTGACTTATAGGAGTGTGATACAGACACCATGTGAATATATATATATATAAGTAAATAAAAATTCATGGTGTACATGAATTGATTCAAGTAAAATATAAAACAATGATATTGGTAAATAATAGTGATCACATGATATATATAATGATACAATTTTTCACTTCATCTCATTAAGATACATATGCTACAGAAAATACTAATGTACTCTGATAATTGCATAGATTGAAGATTAACATGATAAAAATCATATTTTAACTGATAAAAAAGTTCATATATGAATTGATAAAATTATTAATGTTTATGCTGATTGATTCGTTGATTTTTATGCTAAATGTTATATATCTGATTCATTAATCAATATACTAACTCATAAATAACTGCAGATATTGGTAAGATAAAAGGTAACATATTGATTAGAGGCTACCTGATTTGTTTATACATATGTATATGGATTCATATAATTATGATTAATATATGTGCACTTTAAATAGATTCCTATTGCGTACACGCAAAGATATATTTAGATTCTGTTATTTATGATCATTTATATAAGAGATCCCTATTGCGTACACGCAAAGATATATTTCGATTCTGTTATTTATGATCAATTATATATAGGATACATGATACTTTATATATATAGGATACATGACCGAGGTTATACTACTTCACTTTTAACTAGCTTTCGAACAACTTTTCGTCCATTACACAGTTCCAGACAACCACCTATAGCCAATTGAAACGGCCTTTTTCAATGGTTAAAACAAGGGGAAAATTTGCCTGGGCGGGTCCAACGTTCCATTTTGCGCTCATACTTATTTCTCTGCATCCTAAGCTACACGATTACGTTCGCGATGAATAAAAAAAAACATCCCCAGCACGAGCTCCTTCGCCAGCAAAGTAGTTGAATATCCTTCGGGTCGTAATTGTCGGAAGTATGTCCTTTTGTAGTCGAATTCCGACAGCCGCTGGAGCGTTCCGCATGAAAACGAGATTAACGACGAGATACGGTGTCGGTCGAAGAAGTCCATGAAATTCCTTTCACATTGTAGGCGGTTGTTACTTGACTGTAGTCGTCCGCTGCGACGAACGATTTTTTTTTTTTTTTTTTTTGAAGTTGCGATGTGAAACTCTCATACTGCAGGATACTGTAACCAGGTTCCATTAATCAGCCTGCAAGTGAAATTATACTTGTCACAAGGGCAAAGTAAATTCAGACGACATCCAAATACAGGGGAGGGGAGAGAGCCATTTAGACCAGACGTAACCCACATGAATTCGCTGATATTTTGGAATTCAAAAGAATCCGCTGTACAAACTTTTTTATCCATGGCATTAACAATGAGTGAACCTATCCAGGTCTATGATGACTTGTAAAAATATCCATAATTATAAAAAATAAATAGATATCAATACGAATCTCAAAGAAAATTCGATATTACTGGTAGTAAGTTACTAGACAAAGAAGTGGAAAATGGAGCTATTGTAAGATTGCCAGGCAGCATAAGAGTCAAAGAGAATATTAATCATGATTCTATGTGCCCTAACAAAAGTTTCATATTCAATTTTCTCGTGCGCATCCTCTGAGGTTAATTTTTTTTTAAAAACTTTATTAATAGGTAGGAGATGCAACGAAAAAAAAAAACCCACTATGTAACTAGTTTCTAAATAAACTTTGGGTTTTTCAAGAAAATGTGACATTTTCCCATGAATGTTTTACTTGAATTGTAATAGGCTAATGTTGCAAGTAAATAATCCATATCCATATCGTGATACTTCTAAATGTCTATGAGGTTCAGAAAATTATTAATTCATTTTTTGATGTTATAGAAACTCTATTTCCTTATTTTGTTTATTAATTTTAAAAATGATTGCAAGTCCTTAACTACTTGCATTACACACACGGATAAGAATATGTATGGGTGGCCTGTCATGTGACCTATGAACCACATGTGAAGTTCATGAGCTGAGCATTCCTTTCTCCAGTCAATCTGCTGTTGCAAGCAGAGACGACACACGATGAATGCCTGTGTAAGCAGATTATTGAGGTTAAAGGAACAAAGTGCTGATACGGCAATGATGACGTCGTCACTTGGCAGGAGATTGCTCTCAGCCAGCTAAGAGTTACGTTACTTGCTGTAAGAGATACGACTTTAGTATTTCAAATGATATTTTTAGTGTTTTAATTCTCCACCCGCATGAGAAGAAGTCTGAAAAAAAAAAAAACAACAGTACCAAAATTGAAAACTATATTAGTTTCATGTTGGCATTATGTTAAATAAATATTCCTTATTCAAACTATATGAAAAAGGTTTCCATACAAATTCTATATATATTATTACCTGTATAAGATTCATATAGGATTATTCCATAGATAACATTTTCACTTCTAGACTTCCTGACTTTAAAATCTTTTTTATTTTATTTTATTTATTTTATTTATTATTTAGTTTATTATTTATTTATTTATTTAATTTTTTTTTCATTGACTACGAATATAAATCACCGGGCCGGACAGACAATATGTCAGTAGGTTTTTTGGATATGTGTTTGAACTTTTAGCTTATTTGTCATTACTTACGAAAGCGTTAAGTTAGAGTTCAAATCTTTACGCATATATATTTAGATATTAATTAACCTATGGTTACGTTTTGCTTATTGATTTATCGTGATTCCTTTTTATTATAATTTGTAACCCTTCCGACTTCTTACGGAGTGTATTATATTGACTCCACTTGTATCCATATTTATCTATTTTTTTATATTTATTTATTTATATATTTTGTTTTATATAATCTTTGATAAATTATGTTGGCTTGAAATATGTGAAAAGTGTTCTAGGCGTACCGTATAAGGCTACTTGCGGCATCAATTCTATCATACAAGATATCAATGATAAAGGTATTTAATTCCGCGAGAACCGCTATAATCCAGTTCGGATCCAACATCACGAGTTGTAACTCGTAAGACATTGACACTTCCTATTTAATTATCCGTTATTCTACCAAACCGATTGACTCTGGGTGATAAAATATATTATTGGTTTTCTTAATGGAAAGGAATTCACACAACGTGTTAAGGAGATTCTTATTGATTTACACACCCGAGTCACAGATTATTATGTGTTGAATTCCATATTTACTGATTTAGCACTCATAAATATTCCTAACGCACTCAATTGCGGTGTTTGTTTTTAGTGCTATAATTCTATATAACGTGTCAAGGAACTATTAACACTAAGAAGTGTTTATTTCCCTCTGTCAGACTCGTAATTCTGTTAATAATTCTACGTATATTCTTTCAAGGATTGATTTGGCACAGGATAGGCCCCATAAACTGACAGGTGTCTTAGTGTCCCTTGTTTTCATGACACGTGTTACAATCAGTTATGTGCTTTTTATATCTGTAAGCATTGTAGGCCAGTAAAATAGTGATTTGGCTTTCTGTAACATAGTAGGGAACCCTGGATGACGGAATGCAACCAGTTTATGACGATTGGTATGAAAGAGATTATTACTAATACCTGGTCGTTAGTCATCTGCTGTGTTCTTCGGGTTTACCTCGTCACAGACCTACATAATAATTACATTTGATTACATTATTCTGATACACATACTTTAAATATACTTTTGCTTTAGGGTTTCTGCTCGAAGTGTGTATTGTTTTTGCTTAGCCGCTGACCCTGTTTCCGTTTCGAAGTGTTTATTGTTTGGGTTATGTCTGTTGACGCTTGCTTTGTTCAGTTTGTAACAGTTCTGCGCTCCGACCCAGATATTCAATGCTCGCGATCTCTTGGGTTAAGGAATTTTCTTGTTTAGATACGGTTTTAACAATAGGCACGGATATTTCTATATTTTTTTAGTCTAATTAATGGTTCTTTGCAGTATGGTGCGGGATTGCGGGATAATGCGTCAGCTATGATATTTGCTTTCCCAGGTAGATATCTTATCTTGGCTCCAAAGACCTGAATGATCATTTGTCACCGAGTTCCTTTTGGACTGTGATTAAAGCCTTTGAAAAAACTCGGTAAAGGACTCATGTTCAGTAAGGACTTTATCAGGATAGCCATAGATTATGAACTTAAAATATACTAGTGAGTTAAAGATACCTAGCCCTTCCTTGCTTATTACTGCATATTTACTTTCAGAGGGCTTTAGTTTACGTGAATAAAAAGCTATAGGAAAGAACTGTTTATCATATTGCTGAAGTAGTATCCCTCTTACCCCTTGGTCTGAGGCGTCTGTTGCAATAAAAAAAAATTCCTTATTTAAATAAGGGATTTTTAAGTTAGGTAAGCTGCATTTTCCGCTTTTAAGATATCGAACGCCTGTTGATGCTTTTCAGACCATGATAAATCTACGCTCTTCTTCGTAAGATCTGTTAAAGGAGCTGTCATCATTGAAGAGTTACAAATTTACATACGATTGTAATACCCACTACAGCGCAAAAGTGCTGTATCCCCCTTTTACGTTAATAAGTACCGGAAAGTTATGAATAGCCGACACCTTACCATGGACTACTTTTAAGACCTTGACCAGACACATAAAACCTAGATAAACATGTTCGGTTTTTTAAAAACTCACATTTAGATATTTTACTCTGAGATTATTTGTCTTTGTCTCTGTAGCACTAGCTCTACTTTATGTGAATGTACTTCTAAGGTATTAGAAAAGATTACAAGATCATCCATATAGGCATGTAGGGTATCCCCTAAAAAGTCTCCAAACACTATATTATAATTGGGGCGCAACGTAAGCCGGAGGCATACGTAAAAATTGATAATGTCCCCTGAGTGTGCTGAAAACGGTGTATGAGGTACAATCACTTAGGTAATGGTATCTGGTAAAAGCATTTAAGTAAGTCCAAGTTGGTGAGAAAAAAAATTTATTCTAACCTAACAGAGATAAGATGTCGTCGGTACATCGCACTGGAAACTATCGGAAGTCGTTTCCTTGTTTAAGCGACAGTAATCTACGCAGATACGCCAAGTCCGATCTTTTATGGCATGACGTTTGAGGGAAAAATTATATGGGCTTATTTGATTTCCTAATGGCTCCTATTACTAACATTTTTCAACTTCGTCATTTATCTCTATTTTGAAATTTCATTGAGAGTCTACACGAAGGTACCTAAATAGCTTTATGTTTGTCCTTAGACCGTGTTTTGTTTTCAATGACATCCGTTTTTCTCCCAGAGATCACTCGCTAGTGGAGAAACTTCCTGGTATTCAGGTAAAAGATAAAAAAAAAAAAAATTCTGCTGAATCACCTCTGCTTGAATGACTTTACGGATATTACTTTAGGTAGATTATCAGAGAGATTCATCCACGACTGGTTGGGCGTGATTAAAAATTAGCAACAATAAAAAATGCGATATTTATAACTTCTGTATCCACGATATGTATACTTTTAGGGCTTTGTTCGCGGAAATCGTTATATTTCAGAGTGTCGGGAAGGATTAAAATTTCATTTCCCAGCAAAGTCTTTTTACACGCACTAAGGCATTCGAGGGTGCATGCTTCTCGAGATTTTGCGTGCAAAGTACGACTGTGGTTGTGGGAGAATTCTGTTGGGTCATTTGAACAATGTTACGATTTACGAGACAAATGTATAGTTCCTTTATATAAGTTATTATTTGATTAACTGTCTCATTTTTGTTCAAACGGATTTTAATATGTTTGAAGGTTTATAGGATTTTCCTTTGATAAACACGCCTTATTTTGCAGGATGTAAGATAATATTTTGTATACCCCTAGATGGATCTTACAATTACACTAGATACAGATCAATGTTTTTTATAACTATAGAGGTATCTGTAAACGCTCGCTTATCCGGACTTCTCATTAGGGAAGTTCGAACAACAGACGGTGAGTCCGTAAATACAAGATATTGCGTGTACTAAAGAAATAAAACAAGATATTCTAATTTTTACGGCGCGTACAGTTGGGCTTAATCCACCAGTATTTATTATAACTTATGTATTAAAAGAAACAAAACCTGCTCTGATTACTTATACGGTCGTGTGTTTCATAGGAAAAATCCTTTTTAATTCAAAAAGATATTGGTATGAACCAACATCGCTTTTCCCCACTCTGCTAGAGTCGCTTATTGTGTGGAATTTGCTATGTTTTGAACACTTCGGCAGTTTTTGACAAACCTTGACCGCTTGACTAGGTGACACAGTAACCGAGTTTGCTTGTTTGATTCTGAAAGGCTACTGTTTCTATTTCTTTTTGTAATAATTAGGATCCTTCTCTTTATTACCATCGGCAACGTATTGTGTGTTTTTAGCATTATGTTGCTGGTTACGTATAAAGCAATGAATGACGAAACTATTAGGAACTGAGCGATTACTAATAAGACAAGTTATCTCTACTGTATTCAATATTAACTGTTTGTACTTCATTCTTTGCTAAAATTAGAAATAGTGAGGGATCCTGGTCAGCGCATTTAGCCTGATGAAAGTTTTTTACAGACATGTTATTCCTTGCAATCCAGCCGTATTTTTAAAGTTAAGTTGAGTCATTTGAGGTTCGATATTTTATATAACCTCAAAAAACTCAAGGCTAAAACTGCGATCGGGACTTGCAAAGGAGCATTTATTGTCATGACCCGAAATAGTGTTACCTCTAATTTATATAGATTTGTACGGGTGTTCCACTTGTTTTTTGTGTGTTTTCTAATCACTACGGTGCTTAACGACCCTATCCATGCATCTGTATAAATACAGACGTCCACTGCGTAAACGCACATTCACTGTTTAATATGATTTGTTACGTAAGGGATTAATAATCACCCAAAATGATAAAATTAACATAGTATATGATTATGATATTTCAGTAGAACTTCTGGAAACAGACACTCAAAGATAAAAACTCGCAGTAGCGAAATCTCAATGATGTTTGATAATTTCTGTAAAAAAAGTAAGATTAAGAATGTCTCGTAACTTCAGCCACAGGAATAACGAAATTCGACCTGCAAAGGAAACACTCAAAGTTACTCCAAATGAATAAAAAATTGTACTTAGCTTGCTTTTGTGGGAAGTCACGGTGTTCCGATAACGACACACGGCCTTGGTCCTCCTTCTCTATTTAGCGGACGACCTGGTTTGGCTTCAGTTTCCCCGTGAGCGTTGTTTCGATGATTCGAGCCCTTGAAAATCCGATGCTGCAGACGCGTTCGGTTTGTTTCTTGGAGTGCCGGAAACGCTCACTAACGATGTTTTCTTGAATGATTCTAATGAGAGACGAAGCTTGCGTTGTCGTAGGAAAAAGACACGTCGGTTTTGTTTCTTGAAGTTATTCACTAACGATGATACTAAGTTGCTTGACGAATCTTGTTGTTTTCTGAAGTCGCTCACTAATGATGATACTAGGTTGCTTGAAGAATCTGCTGCTTCCGTCGTCGTTGACTTCTTATGATACATGATTTATTATTCTGGTTTTTCTTCGTAGGACGTTGTAGAGTTCTTCTGGTCCGCTGGCCACCAAATATTAGGGCTTGTGCCTTGTATGATAAGGCGCCCTATGAGGTAATGTTAGACTAGCGATAATCTATACGCTAAGTCGGTTGGTATTGCACTTCCATCTTCAATGGAGTGTCTGGGGTTTTGTAGATCACTTACGAAGTCGGTATTATCTTTACGACGATGTGTTAAACTCATGGTTCGGTGAGGTTCTTGTAGAAAACACAAGGTATAAAAATAGTATATTCTTCTGAAGTTTTACATGATGAAGATCAGGTATGATCGTACAAGTCTTCTATGACGATAGCTTGATCGCTTCTGCCAATGATGATGGCTAATCCTATTCCTCTACATGATAAAGCTTAGGTAAAGAGGTACAGGTCTTCTAATGACGATAGCTAACTCTGTTCTGCTTGTCTACCATCTCCGTTACAAGTTATGAGAAGCAGACAGTAGTTCGAACATATGAACATACATCAATGACATAGTTTCATACGAACACACAATCAAATGAGACACGCTACAGATCACGTAGGCCGTTTGAATAATAGGTCGGGGGTAGTTGTCTCAAGCAGGGAGCTTGGACTAATGTTTATAAAAACAATTGAATGACTACAGGTGACGGCATGTTATCTTAGCTTACATACTTATTGTATACGTCATCTTTAGCGTCTCTAGTCTGATCACATTCCTGCAAGCAATCTGGTGACCTCTTTAGTTTTAGACTTTTATATATATGGACTAAACATTCCATATTTTTATTATGTAAACACTTACATATATACTCTTGTAAGACATCCTATGTCCATATTTTAGCAGTGATCGGGAGCACAGAAGGAAGTGCTCGAAATATATGGTTGCAACTTTAAAATAGTGTTTTATGGGCCTTTTATCTTCATATGTGTAAGTGTTTACATAATAAAAATATGGAATGTTAGTCCATATATATAAAAGTCTAAAACTAAAGAGGTCAACCAGATTGCTTGCAGGAATGTGATCAGACTAGAGACGCTAAAGATGACGTATACAATAAGTATGTAGGCTAAGATAACATGCCGTCACCTGTAGTCATTCAATTGTTTTATAAAACATTAGTCCAAGCTCCCTGCTTGAGACAACTACCCCGACCTATAATTCAAACGGCCTACGTGATCTGTAGCGTGTCTCATTTTTGATTGTGTGTTCGTATGAAACTATGTCATTTGTATGTATGTTCATATGTTCGAACTACTGTCTGTTCCTTCATACTTGTAACAGAGATGGTAGACGAGCAGAACAGAGTTAGCTATCGTCATTAGAAGACCTGTACCTCTTTACCTAAGCTTTATCATGTAGAGGAATAGGATTAGCCATCATCATTGGCAGAAGCGATCAAGCTATCGTTATTAGAAGACTTGTACAATCATATCTGATCTTCAGCATGTAAAACTTCAGAAGAATACATATATTTTTATATTTCGTGTTTTCTACAAGAACCTCCTCACCATGAGTTTAACACATCGTCGTAATAACCAACAAGATAATGCCGACTTTGTAAATGATCTACAAACCCCCAGACACTCCATTGAAGATGGAAGTGCAATACCAACCGACTTAGCGTAAGATTATCGCTAGTCAAACATTACCTCATAGGGCACCTTATCATACAAGGCACAAGCCCTAATATTGGTGGCCAGCGTACCAGACGAACTCTACAACGTCCTACGAAGAAAACCAGAATAATAAATCATGTATCATAAGAAGTCAACGACGACGGAAGCAGCAGATTCTTCAAGCAACCTTAGTATCATCGTTAGTGAGCGACTTCAGAAAACAATAAGAACTCTTCTACGACGACGAAAGCAACAGATTCGCTTCAAACCAACTTAATATCATCGTTTAGTGAATAACTTCAAGAAACAAAAACCGACGTGTCTTTTCCTACGCAACGCAAGCTTCGTCTCTCATTAGAATCATTCAAGAAAACATCGTTAGTGAGCGTTTCCGGCACTTCAAGAAACAAACTGAACGCGTCTGCAGCATCGGATCTTTCAAGGGCTCGAATCATCGAAACAACGCGCACGGGGGAAACTGAAGCCAAACCAGGTCATCCGCTAAATAGAGAAGGAGGACCAAGGCCGTGTGTCGTTATCGGAACACCGTGACTTCCCACAAAAGCAAGCTAAGTACAATTTTTTATTCATTTGGAGTAACTTTGAGTGTTTCCTTTGCAGGTCGAATTTCGTTATTCCTGTGGCTGAAGTTACGAGACATTCTTATCTTACTTTTTTACAGAAATTATCAACATCATTGAGATTTCGCTACTGCGAGTTTTTATCTTTGAGTGTCTGTTTCCAGAAGTTCTACTGAAATATCATAATCATATACTATGTTAATTTTATCATTTTTGGGTGATTATTAATCCCTTACGTAACAAATCATATTAAACAGTGAATATGCGTTTACGCAGTGGACGTCTGTATTTATACAGATGCATGGATAGGGTCGTAAGCACCGTAGTGATTAGAAAACACACAAAAAAACAAGTGGAACACCCGTACAAATCTATATAAATTAGAGGTAACACTATTTCGGGTCATGACAATAAATTGCTCCTTTGCAAAGTCCCGCTCGCAGTTTTAGCCTTGAGTTTTTTTGAGTTATATAAAATATCGAACCTCAATGACTCAACTTAACTTTAAAAATATGGCTGGATTGCAAGGAATAACATGTCTGTAAAAAACTTTCATCAGGCTAAATGCGCTGACCAGGATCCCTCACTATTTCAAATTTTAGCAAAGAATGAAGTACAAACAGTTAATATTGAATGCAGTAGTGATAACTTGTATTATTAGTAATTGCTCAGTTCCTAATAGTTCGTCATTCATTGCTTTATACGTAACCAGCAACATAATGCTAAAAACACACAATCGTTGCCGATGGTAATAAAGAGAAGGATCTTAATTATTACAAAAAGAAATAGAAACAGTAGCCCGTTCAGAATCAACAAGCAACTCGGTGACTGTGTCACCTAGTCAAGCGGTCAAGGTCAGTCAAAACTGCCAAAGTGTTCAAAGCATAGCAAATTCCATACAATAAGCGACTCTAGCAGAGTGGGGAAAAGCGATGTTGGTTCATACATGCCAATATCTTTTTGAATTAAAAAGGATTTTTCCTATGAAACACACGACCGTATAAAGTAATCAGAGCAGGTTTTCGTTTTTTTTAATACGTAAGTTATTATAAGTAGTGGTGGATAAAGCCCGACTGTACGCGCCGTAAAATTAGAATATCTTGTTTATTCCTTTAGTACACGTAATATCCTGTATTTACGGACTCACCGTCTGTTGTTCGAACTTCCCTAATGAGAAGTCCGGATAAGCGAGCGTTTACAGATACCTCTATAGTTATAAAAAACATTGATCTGTATCTAGTGTAATTGTAAGATTCATCTAGGGGTATACAAAATATAACTTACATCCGTGCAAAATAAGGCGTGTTTATCAAAGGGAAATCCTATATACCTTCAAACATATTAAAATCCGTTTTGAACAAAAATGAGACAGTTAATCAAATAATAACTTATATAAAGGGAACTATACATTTGTCTCATAAATCGTAACATTGTTTTCAAATGACCCAACAGAATTCTCCCACACGCAGTCGCACTTTGCACGCAAAATCTCGAGAAGCATGCACCCTCGAATGTCTTAGTGCGTGTAAAAAGACTTTGCTGGGAAATGAAATTTTAATCCTTCCCGACACTGAAATATAACGATTTCCGCGAACAAAGCCCTAGACACGGTTGACTCGCTGCAAACAAGTTAATATAGTAATCCACAAAAACCTATACATATAAATATCTCATTTCTTTTATTGTTGCTAACTTTTAATCCCGCCCAACCAGTCGTGGATGAATCTCTCTGATAATCTATCTAAAGTAATATCAGTAAAGTCATTCAAGCAGAGGTGATTCAGCAGAAATTTTTTTTTATCTTTTACCTGAATACCAGGAGTTTCTCCACTAGCGAGTGATCTCTGGGAAAAACGGATGTAATTTAACACAAAATACGGTCTAAGGACAAACATAAAGCTATATACGTACCTTCGTATAGACTCTCACTGCAATTTCAAAATAGAGATAAATGACGAAGTTGAAATATGTTAGTAATAGGAGCCATTAGGAAATCAAATAGCCCATATAATTTTCCCTCAAAACGTCATGCCATAAAAGATCGGACTTGGCGTATCTGCGTAGATTTCTGTCGCTTAAACAAGGAAACGACTTCGATAGTTTCCAGTGCCATGTAGCGACGACATCTTATCTCTGTTAGGTTAGAATAAATTTTTCACCAGCTTGGACTTACTTTAAAAGCTTTTACCAGATACCATTACCTAAGTGATTGTACCTCATACACCGTTTTCAACACACTCAGGGGACATTATCAATTTTTTACGTATGCCTCCGGCTTACGTTGCACCCCAATTACAATATAGTGTTTGGAGACTTTTAGGGGATACCCTACATGCTTATATGGTTGATCTTGTAATCTTTTCTAATACCTTAGAAGTACATTCACATAAAGTAGAGCTAGTGCTACAGAGACAAAGACAAATAATCTCAGAGTAAAATATCTAAATGTGAGTTTTAAAACCGAACATGTTTATCTAGGTTTTATGTGTCTTGTCAAGGTCTTAAAGGTAAGGTGTCGGCTATTCATAACTTTCCGGTACCTATTAACGTAAAGGGGGGATACAGCACTTTGGCGCTGTAGTGGGTATTACAATCGTATGTAAATATGTAACTCTTCAATCATGACAGCTCCTTTACAGATCTTACGAAGAAGGGCGTAGATTTATTATGGTCTAAAAAGCATCAACGGGCGTTCGATATCTTAAAAGCGGAATAATGCAGCTTACCTAACTTAAAAATCCCTGATTTAAATAAGGAATTTTTTTTTTTTTTTTTATTGCAACAGACGCCTCAGACCAAGGGGTAAGAGGGATACTACTTCAGCAATATGATAAACAGTTCTTTCCTATAGCTTTTTATTCACGTAAACTAAAGCTCTCTGAAAGTAAATATGCAGTAATAAGCAAGGAAGGGCTAGGTATCTTTAACTCACTAGTACATTTTAAGTTCATAATCTATGGCTATCCTGATAAAGTCCTTACTGAACATGAGTCCTTTACCGAGTTTTTCAAAGGCTTTAATCACAGTCCAAAAGGAACTCGGTGACAAATGATCATTCAGGTCTTTGGAGCCAAGATAAGAATATCTACCTGGAAAGCAAATATCATAGCTGACGCATTATCCCGCAATCCCGCACCAATACAGCAAAGAACCATTAATTAGACTAAAAGATATAGAAACATCCGTGCCTATTGTTAAACCGTATCTAAACAAGAAAATTCCTTAACCCAAGAGATAGCGACCATTGAATATCTGGGTTGGAGCGCAGAACTGTTACAAACTGAACAAAGCAAGTGTCAACAGTGATAAGCAAAACAATAAACACCAAACAATAAACACTCGAACGAAACAAGGTCAGCAGCTAAGCAAAAACCAATAAACACTTCGAACGGAAACAGGGTCAGCGGCTAAGCAAACCAATAAACACTTCGAGCAGAAACCCTAAAGCAAAAATATATTTAAAGTATGTGTATCAGAATAATGTAATCAAATGTAATATTATATGTAGGACCGTGACGAGGAAAACCCGAAGAACACAGCAGATGACTAACGACCAGGTAGTAATATAATCTCTTTCATACCAATCGTCCTAAACTGGTTGCATTCCGTCATCCAGGGTTCCCTACTATGTCACAGAAAGCCAAATCACTGTTTTGACTGGCCTCAATGCTTACAGATATAAAAAAAGCACATAACTAATTGTAACCCGTGTCATGCAAAATCAAGGGATACACTAAGACACCTGTCAGTTTAGGGGCCTATCCTGTGCCAATCAATCCTTGAAAGAATATACTTAGAATTATTAACAGAGTTACGAGTCTGACAGAGGGAATAAACATTCTTAGTGTTAATAGTTCCTTGACACGTTTATATAGAAGTAATAGCACTAAAAAACAAACACCGCAATTGAGTGCATTAGGAATATTTATGATGCTAAATCAGTAAACATGGAATTCAACACATGATAATCTGACTCGGGTGGTGTAAATCAATAATAATCTCCATAACACGTGGTGTGAATTCCTTTCCATTAAGAAAACCAATAATATATTTTATCACCCAGATCAATCGTTTGGTAGAATAACTGATAATTAAATAGGAAGTGTCAATGTCTTACGAGTTACAACTCGTGATATTGGATCCGAACTGGATTATAGCGGTTCTCGCGGTTTTTAAATACCTTTATCATTTATATCTTGGTATCTATAGAATTGATGCCGCAAGTAGCCTTATACGGTACGCCGCTTTAGAACACTTTTCACATATTCAGCCACATTAATTTTATCAATATATATAAAAAAATATATAAATAAATAAAATATAAAAAAATAAAATAAATATGGATACAAGTGGAGTCAATTATAATCACTTCGTAAGTTAGTCGGAAGGGTTACAAATTATAATAAAAAAGGAATCACGATAAAAATCAATCAAGCAAAACGTAACCATAGATAATTAAATATCCAAATATATATGCGTAAAGAATTGAACTCTAACTTAACGCTTTAGTAATGACAAATAAGCTAAAAGTTCAAACACATATCCAAAATCTACTGACATATTGTCTGTCCCGGTGATTTATATTCGTAGTCAATGAAAAAAAAAATTAAATAAATAAATAAATAAATAAAATAAATAAAATAAATAAAATAAAATAAAAGAGATTTTAAAGTCAGGAAGTCTAGAAGTGAAAATGTTATCTATGAAATAATCCTATATGAATCTTATACAGGGCTAATAATATATATATAGAATTTGTATGGAAACCTTTTTCATATAGTTTGAATAAGGAATATTTAATTTAACATAATTACAATTATGCAGATTTCCAACATTGAAACTAATTATATTTGGTTCCAATTTTGGTACTGTTTTTTTTTTTCAGACCATTCTTTTCGTGTGGGTCGAGTATTAAAAGATAATAAATTTATCCTAAAGTCGTATTTATTACAGCAAGTAACGTAACTCTTAGCTGGCTGAGAGCAATCTCCTGCCAAGTGACGACGTCATCATTGCCGTATCAGCATTTGTTCCTTTAAACCTCAATAATCTGCTTACACAGGCTTCATCTGTGTGTCGTCTCTGCTTGCAAAACAGATTGACTGTAGAAAGGAACGCTTAGCCCGAACTTCTCATGGGCAAGGCAGACGTTAGGTACAAGTGTCTATCGGTATGCGCAATGCAACTTGAAATCATTTTAAAATTAATAAACAAAATAAGGAAATAGAATTTCTATAACATCAAAATGAATTAATTTTTTTTTCTGAACCTCATAGACATTTAGAAGTATCCAGTCATGGGAAAATGTCGCATTTTCTTGAAAAACCCAAAGTTTATATAGAAATTAGTTACATAGTGGGTTTTTTTTCCGTTGCATCTCTACCTATTAATAAAGTTTTTAAAAATTAACCTCAGAGGATGCGCGCGAGAAAATTGAATATGAAACTTTTGTTAGGGCACATAGGATCAGATTTTATCACAACTTAATTTCAGTTAGCATAGAGAAATACAGAATCATGATTAATCTTCTCTTTGATTCTTATGTTGCCTGGCAATCTTACAAATAGCTCCGTTTTCCACTTCTTTGTCTAGTAACTTACTACCAGTAATATCGAATTTTCTTTGAGACTCGTAATGATATCTATTTTTTTTTTTTTATAATTATGGATATTTTTACAGTCATCATAGGACCTGGATAGGTTCACTCATTGTTGATGCCATGGATAAAAAAGTTTGTACAGCGGACTCTTTTGAATTCCAAAATATCAGCGAATTCATGTGGGTTAAGTCTGGTCTAAATGGCTCTCTCCCCTCCCGTATTTGGATGTTGTCTGAATTTACTTTGCCCTTGTGACAAGTATAATTTAACTTGGCAGGCTGATTAATGGAACCTGGTTACAGTCTCCTGCAGTACGAGAGTTTCACATCGCAACTTCAAAAAATCGTTCGTCGCAGCGGACGACTACAGTCAAGTAACAAACCGCCTACAATGTGAAAGGAATTTTCATGGACTTCTTCGACCGACACCGTATCTCGTCGTTAATCTCGACCGACACCGTATCTCGTCGTTAATCTCGTTTTAATGCGGAATGCTCCGGCGGCTGTCGGAATCGACTACGAAAGGGACATACTTCCGACAATTACGACCCGAAGGATATTCAACTCTACTTGCTGGCGAAGGACTCGTGCTGGGGATGTTTTTTTTATTCATCGCGACGTAATCGTGTAGCTTAGGATGCAGAGAATAAGTATGAGCGCAAAAATAGAACGTTGGACCCGCCCAGGCAAATTTTCCCCTTGTTTTAACCCTGTGAAATAGGCCGTTTCATTGGGCTATAGGTGGTTGTCTGGAAACTGTGTAATGGACGAAAAGTTGTTCGAACGCTAGTTAAAAGTGAAGTAGTATAACCTCGGTCATGTATCCTATATATATAAAGTATCATGTATCCTATACTATAAATGATCATAAATACAGAATCAAAATATATTTTTTTGCGTGTACGCACTAGGAATCTATATATAAATGATCATAAATAACAGAATCGAAATATATTTTTGCGTACGCACTAGGAATCTATATAAATGATCATAATAACGGAATCGAAATATATCTTTGCGTGTACGCAATAGGAATGTATTTAAAGTGCACATATATTAATCATAATTATAGAATCCATATACATATGTATTAACAAATCAGGTAGCCTATAATCAATCTGTTACCTTTTTCTTACCAATATCTGCAGTTATTTATGAGTAGTATATGAATTAATGAATCAGATATATAACAGTTAGCATAAACATTAATATTTTTATCAATTCATATATGAAATTTTTTATCAGTTAAAATAGGATTTTTATCATGTTAATCTTCATTCTATGCAATTATCAGAGTACATTAGTATTTTCTGTAGCATATGTATCTTAATGAGATGAAGTGAAAAACTGTATCATTATATATCCTGTGATCACTATTATTTACCAATATCATTGTTTTATATTTTATTACTTGAATCAATTCATGTACACAATGAATTTTTATTTACTTATATATATATATTCACATAGTGTCTGTATCACACTCCTATAAGTCAAATGCAAGTCAAGTTTGAGTAATATTCAGTAGTTGGTTTTGGTAGCTGACCGAGCAGATGTAAGTGTTTACATAATAAAAATATGGAATGTTAGTCCATATATATAAAAGTCTAAACTAAAGAGGTCAACCAGATTGCTTGCAGGAATGTGATCAAGACTAGAGACGCTAAAGATGACGTATACAATAAGTATGTAGGCTAAGATAACATGTCGTCACCTGTAGTCATTCAATTGTTTATAAACATTAGTCCAAGCTCCCTGCTTGAGACAACTACCCCGACCTATAATTTCGAAACGGCCTACGTGATCTGTAGCGTGTCTCCATTTTGATTGTGTGTTCGTATGAACTATGTCATTTGTATGTATGTTCATATGTTCGAACTACTGTCTGTTCCTTCATAACTTGTAACAGAGATGGTAGACGAGCAGAACAGAGTTAGCTATCGTCATTAGAAGACCTGTACCGACCTCTTTACCTAAGCTTATCATGTAGAGGAATAGGATTAGCCATCATCATTGGCAGAAGCGATCAAGCTATCGTTATTAGAAGACTTGTACAATCATATCTGATCTTCAACATGTAAAACTTCAGAAGAATACATATATTTTTATATTTCGTGTTTTCTACAAGAACCTCCTCACCATGAGTTAACACATCGTCGTAATAACCAACAAGATAATACCGACTTCGTAAATGATCTACAAACCCCCAGTACACTCCATTGAAGATTGAAGTGCAATACCAACCGACTTAGCGTAAGATTATCGCTAGTCTTACATTACCTCATAGGGCGCCTTATCATACAAGGCACAAGCCTAATATGTATATATATATAGTATATATATATATATATATATATATATATATATATATATATATATATAAGAGAGAGAGAGAATTACATATGTCAAAGGTACCCTCTTTCACAGTGGCTATGTTAACTTGTTGGTTCAGCTTTTATTTTGGTGTTACAATTAGATTCACATTAACTAGTGTCATACTCTTATTTTTAAACATTAATCATATTATATGAATCCATATACATATGTATTAACAAATCAGGTAGCCTATAATCAATCTGTTACCTTTTTTCTTACAATATCTGCAGTTATTTATGAGTTAGTATATGAATTAATGAATCAAGATATATAACAGTTAGCATAAACATTAATATTTTTTATCAATTCATATATGAATTTTTTTATCAGTTAAAATAGGATTTTTAATCATGTTAATCTTCATTCTATGCAATTATCAGAGTACATTAGTATTTTCTGTAGCATATGGATCTTAATGAGATGAAGTGAAAAACTGTATCTTATTATATATCCTGTGATCACTATTATTTACCAATATCATTGTTTTATATTTTATTACTTGAATCAATTCATGTACACAATGAATTTTTTATTTACCTTATATATATATATTCACATAGTGTCTGTATCACACTCCTATAAGTCAAATGCAAGTCAAGTTTGAGTAATATTCAGTAGCTGGTTTGGTAGCTGACCGAGCTGATGTAAGTGTTTACATAATAAAAAATATGGAATGTTAGTCCATATATATAAAAGTCTAAAACTAAGAGGTCAACCAGAATTGCTTGCAGGAATGTGATCAGACTAGAGACGCTAAAGATGGACGTATACAATAAGTATGTAGGCTAAGATAACATGCCGTCACCTGTAGTCATTCAATTGTTTATAAACATTAGTCCAAGCTCCTGCTTGAGACAACTACCCCGACCTATAATTCAAACGGCCTACGTGATCTGTAGCGTGTCTCATTTTGATTTGTGTGTTCGTATGAAACTATGTCATTTGTATGTATGTTCATATGTTCGAACTACTGTCTGTTCCTTCATAACTTGTAACAGAGATGGTAGACGAGCAGAACAGAGTTAGCTATCGTCATTAGAAGACCTGTACCTCTTTACCTAAGCTTTATCATGTAGAGGAATAGGATTAGCCATCATCATTGGCAGAAGCGATCAAGCTATCGTTATTAGAAGACTTGTACAATCATATCTGATCTTCAACATGTAAAACTTCAGAAGAATACATATATTTTTATATTTCGTGTTTTCTACAAGAACCTCCTCACCATGAGTTTAACACATCGTCGTAATAACCAACAAGATAATACCGACTTCGTAAATGATCTACAAACCCCCTACACTCCATTGAGATGGAAGTGCAATACCAACCGACTTGCGTAAGATTATCGCTAGTCTAACATTACCTCATAGGGCGCCTTATCATACAAGGCACAAGCCCTAATCTATGTATATATATATATATATATATATATATATATATATATATATATATATATATAAGAGAGAGAGAGAATTACATATGTCAAAGGTACCCTCATTTCACAGTGGCTATGTTAACTTGTTGGTTCAGCTTTTATTTTGGTGTTACAATTAGATTCACATTAACTAGTGTCATACTCTTATTTTTTAAACTATGCTTAATACTTCATGTACTATGTATACATATGTGTATATATATATGTATATATAGTATATATAGTCACATCCTTCCCTTTACTTTATAACCAAAAATTCGTATTTTTACATGTACCAGGCTCAGGAGACGTGAATGCTTTAAGGTCCTGCCACACAAGCGGGAGGCCTGATTGGCTGTGCCTCGGGGTTTGACAGGCAAATCTTGGCGGTGGGCTACCCGTGAATGTTGTCCACACGGGTGAGACGATGGAGAGGTGGGCGTGCCCGATGATGTCAGTAGTGTGTTCAGTGCGGTACGATAAACAAGGTGCCTACCGCAAAGAAGAAGATATTATGTAGTATGATAATTCCTTTGCGTGTGATGAAAAAGAAAAAGAAGATAATATGGTGCAAAGAATGGCTCAGTAAAAGAAATGTATATGGTTAACATATGTCTGCCAGGGTCGAAGCTCAAGCCATCGGGCACCACCATGGTGATTTTGCTACAAGATCCATTGGGCAATTTGACGGTTTGCTCGTGTAGACAGGCCTTTACTCTCATAACCAGAGTGGGCTATCTAATAACCTTATAATTGAACATAAAGAAACAACACAAATGATCCCTTTTAACTTTCAGATAAGGAATATTAAAACAAAAGACAAATTCATCATATTTTACTATGATTAGATATGGCTATATACAGGCTGACAAGTGGACAATCGGAGAAAACCCTGAAATGTGAAATCAGTTAAAACAGTGATTAACTGCTTAAGTGTTGACTTATTAGAATGGAAATGTATGGCAGTGGTTAAATATAGCATTAAATATTCCTTACATGAAATAAGCTTTCTTCGCACTGCAGATTGAAGAAACAGTGTTTCCTGGCATGATCAAGATGATGAAAAGATGAATAACTGAAGACGATAATCCGGAATGGGCTTCTATAAACCCAACCTCAATGATCCCGGATGATGACGAGGATGATAATGATGAAGCAATGCGAGTCTGAAGTATCAGTTCGATGTATGAGGTGAATAGCTTCGATTCTTTGGTTTCCAACAGTGACCTGTGCCAACAACACCGGCACACACCACCTCTCAATCCAGTGCCAAGCCAAAGTTTCCAACACAGACTACCAATCCCCTGAACCCCAGGGCGACTGTAGCATTTCTCAAGCACAATGGAGGTGTTCTTCGGTAATCAGGCAGGAATCAGCTCCCCTACCCGTGAGCTCAATACCAATCGAAGGCTAGACGTCGACTCGGCTGCCTGTTAAGTACGATGACAGCTCATGAAAAGGAAAAATGCTCGTTAACCACTGTCGTTAACTGTTCAAACTAGCCCATGCATATTTATGAACATACTCATCACCAACAACCTTAACAGGTTTTCCTACACCCATTAAACAATTTCATTTGAAACTTAGCAATATCATAAGAATATATATAATATATATATATATATATATATTATATATATATAATATATATATATATGTGTGTGTGTGTGTGTGTGTGTGTGTGTGTGTGTGTGTATTATATATTATGTATATATCTAATATATTGGAAATCAAAATTACTTCCTTGTGCCCAATCACGCCAAAGTTCTAACTAAGAGGCTTGCTAGCTATGAACAGAAAAAGAAAGAGTACCCTTTGCTTGGATTTAGGATCAAATATAACAGATACTCTTGTTTAAAAGTTACTCTAATTTTCTAAAAGGGTTATCAGAAGATAAGACAATATAGGAGCGGAATCAAGCCCCATGGCACTGGTGACGTTAAAGGGGAACTTCTGCTTGCCTTTTAACTGTTCCATATGTAGTATTATTCCATTCAAGTATCCCTGTGAAAAATATTTTTTGAAAGGGGCTTTTTCTTAATTTTACAACCAATTTTCTATTGCACCATGGGTGCAGCCATTTATGCTTGGCTCATCTGTAATGCGTGACGGAACTATTCCACCAGGCATGCTGTCTACACAATATGCATTATAATAGTATTATAGAAAAAACATGCAGAGTTGATTAGGTAGGCCCAATGAATTTCCCAAAATTGAATATTTTATCAATTTCTTTTCATTACAAAATGGGTTTAAAAAATTTAGGAATTTGGTACATACCATATTTTTATCATAGAGCAACAAACGTTCTCTAGAGATTTCTTTCGGTTTTTTGTTTTCCAAAAACAAAAACCGAGGGCACAGCATCTTCAGATAATGTCCTTTTTGGTTTGTATTTGTCAGCTGAAAATATATAGTTGAAATGGTAAATAAAGAAGTGGCCTGAAGAAGGCCTAGTTAGGCATACAACCCTAAATTCTAAAACCCCATTAATTAAACTAGTTAAAAAGGACTAAGTGAAGGTGCTCATCAATTCATGGACACACACAAACGTTTAGGAAACTGCTGTTCACCCCATCACACCACACTCATGGCGATTGACAAGAATAAATTTCAATTCAAATGCATACAAGTGGGGGTACCATAGTATAGATAGCGGTAGATAGCCACCCTATCTTCGTCGGTACCGCGGTCTGTTCAGAGGGAAATTAAGATCCCAAAATATATATAAATTTCATAGCCAATGCCTAATAACCTGCTCCTAATGTCATCTTTTAAATCTGTTGGTAAGAAATGGTCCGAACAAACAAAGGTTTGTGTCATAGGTCGAAAGGTTTTGATGTTGATATCCTCCCTTCGAAGAACCATCAGCCAGCGACTTGATTTCTCTCTATTTGCCAGGATCCTGTGGAATGCTATGTCTTTTGGACACTTGCCAGAAGTATTGGCACAACCAAACGCCATAAGGTTGGCATAATTGACGCTATTTGAATGACAATTGACCTAAAACACGAGGACAATACTGAGGACGAATACAATACAATACGTGTGCTTTGCTGCGCTTGTTATTGTAAGGCGACTGCGCTACTACGTCATCAGTACTAATCTGCCAGATGGCAACATAGTCTAATCCTGGATAAATGGCGCTCTCCATTGAAGTACACTCTAAAAAATTAAGGGTATAATAGGGGTAGAAAAAGGTATTTCTAGTGGTTAAAATAGCATACCCCATTGGGGTATATAAGAACTATAGTATACCCTTTACAATATACTCTATCATGGGTATTGGGTGTATCGTAGGTAAAGAATACCCTCATTGCAGGGTATTCTATACGATATATATACCCGAGTATCTAAATTATATAATTACTATATTAATGCAACACACCCTTAGGTGTACTTATCCTTACAGTATATAAAATCATAAGGTCAATTATTTTAAAAGTTTGGTTTCTCAATTTATTATTTTCATCGCACTTGAAAACCAAAAGTGTAGTAGTGATGAAGGCGTGTGGTGGGTGAGGGGAAGAATGTGATCTACCGATGCGCTGCACGTATACGAGAGAGAACTTGCAGAAGTGTTGTTTGGGCAGTAGGAGGTACGTTACATGTTTTGAAATATTGGTGCCACACTGTCTGGGACACACTGGCAGCGATGTCTCTTTGGAGAATTAAGTTTTTTATAATATTTCATTTGGAAAAGTTTAATCGGAAAAATGCTGTCCCAGAATTCTCTAAAACTTCCATATATTGCTCAATAACCACACCTCACCCCCACCAACCACACCTCACCTCCACCACACACAAGTAACACCACTGGACTGAAATGTTGAGTGAGTCACTTGAGTGAGTGACTTGAGTCTTGAGAGCAGTGACAATAGCAGGAAATGCATAAGAGACAACAAACTATACTAATGTGTATGTCTATGTAAATATATATTACTATATAATAGTTAATATATAATATATATATATTATATATATAATTATATAATATATATATATAATTATATAGATACCTATATATATATATATATATATATATATATATATATATATATATATATATATAAATACTATATATATATAAATTATATTATATATATAAACTGCGATTGTGTAATCAAGTGAGTCTTGGCAACGATATAATTGCCAAGAACTACATATGTATAGCATACTGACTTACTGCAAAATTATCAATAACTCAAGACTAATATATTATTAGTTACTTGTGCGTTCACATTATCAGTGTAACAATATGGTTCTTTGATAAAGAGTAAAAGTTCATTTCATGGCATAATCAGATATACTTCCGAAGCCCATTTTGAGACCAAATGTAAAAAGGTATAATTTTCACCAAAAATACCCTGCCTATCCATTGAAAAGGGTATTTCTGAGCAGTAGGGTGTATTAACTTATGTATAAACCTTAGCTCAAACATTATAGCCTTTCTCTACCTTAAGCTTTTTACAGTGTACCTCAGTGCTGATTTGAAATTAAATTATATAAAAATGGAAATTACGTACAGAATCAAGGTATGGAATATGGGAGGTTGGAATCAGGAATGAGAATCAAGTAAGAAAACAGTGTAGAAAATAAGTAACACTGCTAGGAATAGTGTTAATTGCTGACAGAACAAATGTACATTTTCAGTTGCCATATTTAGTAGACTGGGGGGTGTAGGTCTGTACCAGGTATTCTGCCAAGGGGGGCATGGGTCACTTGCAGTTCTTCACCAGAGGAAAGGATGAAATCTTCTTCAGTATAAGTTCATTGGGCAGAATCTGGTGATGAGTCAGGGTGGAGATCTTCGTTTTACTAGCCTTCTTCAGCAACAAGATGATGTTCATGGAGAGCAGCAGGCAGAGTAGTCAGGCACGGTACCGCTTCCAGATCAATGTACTGCGACAGAGGTTGAGTAGATACATAGTTGGGTTGCCAGTACTCTGTCCCTGATAGAGAGACTCTTCAATGGCTAGGGTTATAGTCGAGATTGTAACGTGTGAGATGTTCTCTCGACAAGAATCACACTGTAAGAAGTAAAGACCTCTATAGATACCAGGTCAGATGACCCAGTCATATCAAGTTTGAACTTAATGTTATTGTATTCCCATGTAGATTCGAGAGCCGTTGGAGCTCGTTCATCTCGGTCCCTTTGTGTCACCAGATAACATATTTTCCAGCCGCCTGAAATGACATTTGAATGGCGGCAAGAAAGGGTGTGAAAGTTTGGGAGACAGTGTTTGGCTGAGAGAGATCAGATGATAAGATGGTGCAGCAGAGGCAGAGCTAGACTCCAAGAATCAGGATAACAGTGCTAAGGCTTGGGTCAGAAAACAGAATTGCGGGGGATGTTTGAATTCCTGTGACAAATTAGCTGGGAAAATATTACGATGGAAAAAGGTGCTGCTTCCCATGGATCTCTCTACTTTCTTGAGTGGGCTGAGGCGTCGGCCACCTGATTGTTCTGAGAAGACAGACAGGTCAATTATCATTTCGAGACTATTTAGGAAATGCCATAAACGAGATTTATGCCCCTTTCCGATCTAGTAATAAAGTAAATAGGAAATCGAAATACCCAAAACATTATCGAAGAAGGTTCTAAACTTCTGTAGGTGTGAAAAGATCCTAAATATTTCAAAGGGGATTCACTTTTGTTCCACGGCGATGGAATTCTACTGGACTGTTTTCCAAATCTGTTTATCTCAAAGTCTTCACATGTTCTGTTATTCCCAAATTTTACATATCAGGTTTTCAAAGCTTTACATCGGAGTTCCAAACTTTTACACTTATATTTCCCAAAACTCTTTGAATTTCAATCTGTACATCATCTCTTTATTTGTATGTTATTTCTCTATCTGAACGTTTGGACGTAGAAAAGACAAAAGAGACAGAGCATCCGAAAGAACACTCGTACTATATATGTATATATGTGTGTGTGTGTGTGTGAGCATGTGCGTGTGTGTGTGTGTGTTTGTGTGCTAATTTTTGTCACTTATACACGTTTGACTTGATAATTCACAAATATCCTTTAGTATTCACACAAGGGTAATCATATTTGATAAGAGCTTCGTCCCTAGCAGGGTTCAAACCATCACCTGATTTAGAAACAAGACATATAAGTTGATGTCGATTCTGACTTGCACATAGTTCACGAAACGCTGTCAATAATAAGATCTGGGTTGAGGGATAGGGGATCTGATGTCTTAAACCTGCTACCAATCATATTTTGAGATTTGCTTCGTTCAACTTCATCCTTCTTGATTTGTAAACATGCACTAAGTACAGCTAAATCTCTATTAAGAGATTCAGTAACCACTGGTCTATGGTCAGGAGATGAGATCGACACAGAGAAAGGATATCATCTGTGTAAGCAATAAGCTTTCTTTCACTACCAAGCTACAAATACAAGTACAACACAAAAAAAGTAATAGGTCAAGAGCATTACTTCGGAGAACACCGGAGATTACGTTCTAATTATTGTCAATTAAGTAGGCGTCATTAGCCACTCTTTGCAACCTATTTTGTTTGAAGACATGGACCACATAATTAACACGTTCAGATTTCTTCCTGGAGAAGTATATGGATCATAGATAACATTGCCAACATAAAACTGATAAGATGATACATCACCAACCATGGCTAAGAAAACGGTAAAAGAATCTTAGATATTTACTTTTGTGGTTTTAAATGATTAAACCAACCTATACATACTGTTACGAAGCTATGAAATTGAACTTCTCATGGCTGAAGTTACAAAATCTATTTTACCCATATTTTACAAATAGTTGTACTGTGTTACTTAATCTAATGGAAAATAAACCATGCGCTTGAAAATTACATTTAAGATGATCATAGGTCGCCTGAAAGTTAGCAGAATTATCCTAATATTCCTGGCTTACAGGTAAAAGGAAGTGCTTTATAACTTAACAACTTTAAAAAAATAATTGCAGTTCTGGATTAGCTCAAAGGATTACAGACTGATACACAGTTGAGTTTCCAAGAGTTAC